>NC_135499.1:76485226-76585226 GCF_052857255.1 Amblyomma americanum
AATATTGCAAGGGATAGAAGAAGAGATGAATGAAGACTCTCGGAGGCGCGCGTGCTCTGGGATTCTGTGCTCTGTGCCTGGTGCTCTGTGCGGGCCGCCCTGTGCTCTTGACCTGTGTGCTGTGCCCGGGCGTTCTCGCGTCGTTCCCGCCTGGACCACGTAACATCTTTGGTGGAGGTGCAGATTTTACGTTGCGCACACCACGCAGAGACATCGCCCGCCCCCTCACCGACCTCCTGAAAAAGGACGCCACCTTCATCTGGGGACCCGACCAAGCACACGCATTTTCCACCTTGATATTGAAGCTTACTACCACGCCAGTTCTGGCCCACATCGATGTGAGAGCTCCCACTGAAGTCCGCACAGACGCCAGTGGCTATGGCATCGCCGCTATTCTCTCTCAGACGCAATCCGAACAGCACCGTGTCATCGCCTACGCCAGCCGCCTCCTCTCTGCCCCTGAGCGCAGTTACTCAATTACCGAACGTGAGTGCTTAGCCCTTGTCTGGGCGGTTGGGAAATTCCGCCCATATTTGTACGGCCGCCCTTTTACGTTGTCACTGACCACCATGCGCTCCGCTGGCTCTCATCACTGAAAGATCCTACTGGCCGCCTAGGTCGCTGGGCTTTACACCTCCAAGACTACGACTATACCGTGGTATATAAGTCCGGTAGGCAACACACTGATGCTGATTGCCTCTCCCGATACCTTGTTGACTCTTCTGATCATTCTGGCAGTGACTCCGCCGCTGACCTCTTCTCGCTCTCTGCTCTTACTCACCTTCGCGATGAGCAGCGACGAGATATCGAGCTCCGCTCTATTATTTCCCGCGTCAGATCCTCTCCATCTGACCCTGCCCTAGCTGCGCCGGTTTGTACTTCATCATGACACACTCTACCGCAGAAGCCTGAACTCCACCGGCCCAGCCCTACTACTCGTTGTGCCGAAGCATCTGCGCAACGACGTCCTCCACGAGGTCCATGACCTCCCCACTGCTGGACATCTGGGTGTCTCGCGTACTTACGCCCGCGTGCGTCGTCGCTTCTTTTGGCCCCGTCTCTACCAGTCCGTCCGCCGCTATGTTCGTGCCTGCGACCAGTGCCAGCGCCGGAAACGTCCCGCCACGCTCTCCGCGGGTTTGCTCCAGCCTGTTGATGTGCCCCCTGAACCATTCTATCGTGTTGGCTTGGACCTTTTGGGCCCGTTTCCGGAGTCCACCTCCGGAAACAAATGGATTGCCGTTGCGATAGATTATGCTACTCGCCATGCCATCACGCGGGTCCTCCCCACCAGTACTGCTACCGACGTGGCCGATTTTCTCCTCTACGACCTCAGCCTCCGTCATGGTGCACCCCGCCAACTTCTCACCGACCGCGGCCGTTGCTTTCTCTCTAAAATTGTCGACGACATTCTCCGTTCCTGCTCAACAAAACATCACCTGACCACCGCCTATCATCCCCAAACCAACGGTCTTACAGAGCGCCTCAACCGCACTCTCACGGATATGCTCGCAATGTACGTTTCCCCGGACCATCGGGACTGGGACATTGCCCTTCCATACGTGACCTTCGCCTACAATTCTTCTCGTCATGACACTGACGGTTACTCCCCGTTCTATCTGTTGTACTGTGGTGAACCCCAATTACCTTTGGACACGGTGCTTCCGACATCTCCTTCCCCGCCTTCTGAATATGCCCACGCCGCTATTGCCCGCGCCGACCACGCCCGCCAGCTGGCTCACTCCCGCCTACAAGCCTCGCAGGCCTCACAGCAGGACTACTACGACCGTTGCCACCGCATGGTAACTTTTTCCCCTGGAGCCCTCGTCTTGCTTTGGTCGCCCTCACGCCGTTTCGGGCTTTGCGAAAAACTAATGTCCCGCTATGTTGGCCCATACCGTGTGCTCCGCCAGGTCACCGCCGTCACCTACGAGATTGCCCCGGCCTTTCCGGAGACCACCTCCGGTGCATCTCAGAGTGACGTTGTCCACGTCTCTCGCCTCAAGCCCTACGTGTCGCAATCCCTTGCCCCGCCCTAATTTCCACCGAGACGGTGTTTCGGTGTTTTTTTTTGCGACCGGGGGCCATGAAACGAATAGGAGAAGAGATGAATGAAGACTCTTGGAGGCGCGCGTGCTCTGGGATACTGTGCTCTGTGCCTGGTGCTCTGTGCGGGCCGCCCTGCGCTCTTGACCTGTGTGCTGTGCCCGGGCGTTCTCGCGTCGTTCCCGCCTGGACCACGTAACAATATAAACAGCACTTTCGGTGGAAATTAGATCCATGAGACTGAACACCATCCATATTAGATCGAAATGAAGTTCGCTGCGAAGGTGGTAATTAGGGACTCCAAAGAAAGCACCAGCTGTAGGAAGTTCTTCAGGTTGCCAGGTGGCATCGCTGGATCATGTGAACGCAAGCACCCAAACAAAACATGAAGGAAGTCAGACACACCTTGTTTTTTGAGCTCCTTGTTTCGCGCAACGCACTCACAACATCGAGAAAAGATTCTGACGGGGACACACGCTTGGCCGCAGAAGCTGGTTTAGATCCCCTTACCGACTACGAATCTGAGCTGATCCCAGCAGTGATAGAATGGCCGCGAAAAGCAAGATGGGATTCCTCTCTCTTAAATCAACCCCTTCCTCTGTGGGCTCAACCACTACCGGGAACACGACCGTTCGTTGCTTGCGAGAACTCACCAAGTTGAAGCCCTCGTTGTCCGCCTCAGCCATATCGGCCGCTGACTCATCACCGTCCACGATCTTTGACTCATCCCCACTGAGCGATGAGGTCTCACTGGACGGGTGGTTGTCTCCATAATCTGGTCGCTCCACGGCCTGGGAAGCCATGGCCGCCTCTTCCGAGCCAGCCTCCTTAGATTGGCGTGGTCCCTCTAGACATGCCGGCGAAGGAGCAGCCGTTCTCTTCCCGTGGGAACAGTACCGCCTTGAAGATGCAGCCGTCCTCGAGTATTCAAATAAAACTAGGCAAATTAAGCAAAATTAGGTAAAGAACCAGAGCTTAGGCGACAGTAGGTCGAACAACGTCTTCGTCTTCCTAACTCAATGATCATGCTTTCTAAGTCATCTCCTTAGTGGGTCAGGAAGGCAATGTCATCAGCAATTTGCAGATTATTAGCATGTTCACCTTTAACTATTATTCCTAATTGTTCCCAATTCAGGCCTCTAAATACTTCTTGGAAACTGGCGGTGAATAGCATTGGCGACATTTTGTCACCCTTCCTGACGCCCTTCTTTATTGGAAATTTATTGCTGTCATTATGGAGTACTATGCTAGCTGCGCAGTCGTTGTAAATATCTTCCAATATTTTCGCCTAAGGCTTTTTTACATTCTGAGTCCTCAATGTCTGCTTGACTGCCGAGGTTTCGACTGTATCAAATGCTTTCTCGTAATCAATAAAGGCTATATAGAGGATTTGGTTATATTCTGCGCATTTCTCTATCACCTGATTGATAGTGTGAATATAATCTACTCTGGGGTACCCTTTACGAAAGCCTGGCTGATAATTTGGTTTATTGAAGTGTAAGGTTGCCCTGACTACGTTAGTGACTACTTTAGTAAATACTTTGTAGGCAACAGACAGTGAGCTGATCGGCCTGTAATTTTTAGGTCCTTTGCGCCCCTTACATACGAATTAAAATAATGTTAGCGTTCTTTCAGGCTTCTGGCACGGTCGAAGTCATAAGCCATTCAGTACACAAGTTGGCCAGTTTTTCTAGCACAATCTGCCTTCACCTGAACCTCATCAGCTGATTTTTCCCTTTGCATTGTTCTTAAGCCTTTCTTTACTTCCTCTTTCGTTACTGACGGGATGATGCGTTGCTGTTCGCTACTGTCTCTCTCATTAATGTTCTGATTATATTGGCTACTGTATAGATTTGTGTAGAACTCTGGACACAGCTGGACACACGGGCGGCGGCGGCGGTGGCGAAAGGACGCTTGGCTTATCTGCTATTTTTTGCTTATCCAGACATCCCCTGCAACTGCTGCCCTGGCTGCAACACTGTGCCCTGATTGACGTCATCCACCCCGTGATCCGCCCACCAAGTGTTGTCGCGTTTCCTGTGCCGGAATTACAGCTGGACACACGGGCGGCGGCGGCGGTGGCGAAAGGACGCTTGGCTTATCTGCTATTTTTTGCTTATCCAGGTTGGTAAAATTCACTTACTCGTTGCTTAACGCTGCGTTACTGCTACCGCCGTTGCCACCGTGTTCCGTGCTTTGCTCAGTGGTATGTGCTCTATATATCTTTGCTGTACTGTGTGATACCTCGAGCTTCTGGTCCACGAGTCATGGCAGACACTTGCGAGTCCTGCAATGAGTCTCTGCCAGATCACGGCCAATTCCTGATGTGCAGCGAATGTGAGTCCTCCTATCATATTGGTAGTTGTTCTGGCTGGTCGGAGTCAACATTTAAGACCAAAGGAGAGAGCGGCCGCAGAGCATGGCGATGCGTGGCATGCCGTCCATCTAAAACCAAAAGTGGGGACAAAGGGAACATGGACTCTGAGCTAACTGTTTGCCTGGCAGATATAACTCGAAGGCTTGATGCTCTAGCAGGATTGCCTGCTCAGGCTGGGGAAATTAAGGACTCCATCGAGTTATTGTCCCAGAAGTACGACGATATCCTGAATCGACAAGTTAAACAAGAGAAAGACATTAGTAACTTGAACAGACGTGTAGACAAATTAGAGGCTGTATGTACTTCAAGTGACGTTCACCAACTGAAAGCAACTGTCAATGATTTGGAATTTCGTAGCAGGAAATTGAACGTAGAAGTTCATGGCATCCAAGCTACGCCAAATGAGGACTTGTTGTGCAAGTTGAATGCTGTGGCTAAGACTGTTAACCTGCCAGAGCTGACGGCAAATGACATTGGCGCTATTCACAGGCTTCCTTCCAAACCAAACAAAACGCCTGGAATTCTTGTTAGGTTTGCCCAGCAGTCAACCCGAGATAAATGGCTGGAAAAGCGTAAAGCCCTCAGAATTGGTTCATCTGGAGTCTCCATCACTGAAAACATGACACACCAAAACAGAGAGCTGCTCCGTCGCGCTAAGGAATGGGCAGAGGACAACGACTACCGATTTTCATGGCACTGCAATGGCAAGAGTCTAGTGAGGAAGAGAGAAGGTGATGGCGCCGTTGTCATTCAATTCAATTCAATTCTTTTTATTATCATTTCTTCAATACAGTACATACCATCACTGTCTGGATCCTTAGCCAAAGGCTAGTTATGGATCCATGCAATAAAAGCAAAGAGATTAGTGAGGACAAATGATTTCTACTGCATGCAAAAATAATACACATAAGAATCCTGGAAAAATGCAAAGCGTACAAGCAAGATGGTTCAAATTACAGAAATACAAGAGGGCTCATGACAGAAAAACATATGAAGACAGGAACAGCATTTTTTATACAAAATAAACGCAGTTGCCTTAGAAGTGATTATTCAATGACATATGAATGGCAAACCCAACATAGACACTACAGAGAATAATAAAAGACAATCACTAAGCGATTTGCATTGTAAATCAGGTAATTATTTGTGACAGAAAAAAGGTCTTTAGTGAAATATAAGGATTGGACGTTGCAAAGACTGCACAGGGGATTTTATTCCAAGTTTTTACCCCTTGATACTCGAAGCGGCGCTGGCCATAGTTATTGCGAGATGTAGGAACCAGAAATCTTCCCTGTGCTGCTGAACGGCTGTTAGTTGGGGCTCTATGGAATGTGTTCAAAGGAAAGGGGGAGGTGCCGGAGAGGACTCTTAGTACGAGTAGTGCAACGCGAAAATCTCGAAGCTGCAATGCCGGCATTATTTGGAGTCTAAAAAACAAAGGGCGAGAAGGCGTATATGGTGTTGTGCAAGTCATTATTCTCAGTGCCCGCTTCTGCAGGCGTAAAACAGGTTCAATGTAAGTGATGTAAGTGAACCCCCATGATTCTATACAGTAAGTTAATTGGGACTGAAAGAAGCTAAAGTATATTGTTTTTAGTGTGTGTATTTCGAAATGTCGCCGAGCTTTGGCCAGAACGAAAGATGCATAAGATAGTTTGCTACGCAATTTTTCGATATGCGGTTTCCAGTTTAATGCAGCGTCTAAGGTTACACCCAAGTACTGAATAGTCTTAACTTCTTCAATTTCTTTATCTCCTATCGTTATTGCGGAGCAGGTATTCTTGTATTTTTTATAAGGGGATGCAAATATAATATATTTAGTCTTGCCTATGTTCAAAGTGAGTCTGTTAAAAACCATTTATTGACTCTCTGAAGTTCTGAGTTTAAAGTATGCTTGGCTGTTTCAACGGAATTAGCGGTCACCAACAATGAGGTGTCGTCGGCGTACATAATGGCACGGGTATTTATTAGGCAATCGGGTAAGTTGTTTATATAAAGTGTAAAAAGTATAGGCCCCAGTACTGAGCCCTGCGGAAAACCTACGGAAATAGAACGCGAACTTGACGCGTGTTCGTCAATAATAACACACTGCCGTCGCCCAGTTAAATAGCTTCTAAAGAAATCGAGTGATACACCTCTGAACCCATATCGTTCTAGTTTCTTGCATAAAATATCGAGATCCACAGTGTCGAATGCCTTCTTAATATCCAGGAATACACCAACAGAAATATTGCTATTATTGAGTGCTTCATTGATTGAGTCAGTTATAGAAAGCACAGCCGTGGTGGTCGATCTAAATTTCTGAAACCATGTTGGGACGTTGACAGAATTGCATTTTTAGTCAGGGATTGCGTAATTCTTTTAGCCAATAGTTTTTCAAACAGAGTGTTGATACAGCTAAGGATTGAGATCGGCCTATAGTTTCCGAGTTCATTAGGATTCCCACTTTTGTAGATAGGGACTACCTTGGCGAGCTTCAAAATATCAGGATAGATGCCGGACAGAAACGCTTTATTAAATAAAGATGCTAAGGTGGCAGCTAGGACGCCATTGTTGTTTTTAATTATGGAAACC
The DNA here is from genome assembly GCF_052857255.1 of Amblyomma americanum. Classification (NCBI taxonomy): domain Eukaryota; kingdom Metazoa; phylum Arthropoda; class Arachnida; order Ixodida; family Ixodidae; genus Amblyomma; species Amblyomma americanum. The sequence continues at coordinate 76,492,224 of NC_135499.1, forward strand.
GGAATACCATCGAGACCCGTGGCCTTAGTAGCATCCATTGAATTAAGTGCACTCATTACTTCGTCACTGCTTATTTCTATAAAACCGAAGGTCTTTTCAAGATACTCAGGCAGAGAAGGTTCGTCTGTGAGACCCATACTTAAACGTAAATCAGCACCCACTGAGCAGAAATGATCGTTAAACTGATCTGATAGCAGGTGTTTATCTGGGGAAAGGGCCAGGTCAGGAAGTATTCGGTTTGATGGAGTAGGCTGAATTATCGATTTCACTGTAGCCCAGAGTTTCTTAGAATTGCCGGCGCATGCGTTTATTTGGTTACTAAAATATAGCTTCTTCTGTGCACGCATGGTAGCAACAGCTTTATTTCTATGAATCTTATACTGAGCACTATAATATGCGTTCCCTCTGTTTTGTTTCATTTTGGTGTGCCAGTGGTCGCGCGTTTTTATCATATTTAACACAGCTGCTGTCATCCAAGGGCACACTGGATGTGTATAGTACGTTTTTTTCTGCGTAAAACTACAATCATTTATCACAACTTTGATTCTATCGACAAGGCTGCAGCAGTGTTCATTGGCATTCATATCGGCGAGGTCTGCAAAGCTCAGTTCAGAGAGCCTGAGTGCGCATTTTTGATAGTCAATTTTCTTCCTAAGCTCGCATGTGCTGTCAGAAGTTCTACGGCAATCTCTATCGTCTACGCGGTATAAGAAGGCAATCGCGAAGTGATCTGCCACTGCTGTATCATATGCCCCAGCCAAATAACTAGGTGGCACGAAATTGCATATCACATGGTCGAGGCATGTCGAGCTGGAACCTGCGATTCGGGTCGGAGTAGAGATAAGATTCGTAAATCCATATGAAAATAACAGGTCAGTGTATTCGCTGTGGTTGGCACCTAAAGTATCAATATTAGTATCGCCGACGATGATTGCTTTTTTGTTCTTATCGGTTACGTGTATAAAACAGATTCAAGATCATTCACAAACTTACTACGATCTGCGTGGGGGGCTCTATAAACAACACCAACCATGACACCCTCAAGTTCAACAAATAGAAATTCCGAACTGCTACTGACGGTTGCGTTAAGATACGGATAGTCGCAGTGTACAAGGGTCTTTTTAATGTACAAACCTACCCCTCCTCCTCGATTGTTCGAAATGCGGGGACGGGACAGAAATACATAATTTGGGAATGTTATAGCTTTCACCGGGCATCAGCCAGGTTTCTGTAATGGCTATAACATCGTAAAGAAAGCTGTGCTCTGCTAGAAACGTACAAAGGCCGTCAAAATTTCTAGCTATGCTCCTTACATTGCAATGCAGTATGGTGCGTGATTCATTTAACGTGAGAAATTTATGAGTGGTTCGTACAGTCAGCATTCTGAATGAACTAGACTATAAGGCCGAGGTCGGCCTCTGTAGAAATTCGGATCACGTCCGAGTTGTCTGCTTTTCGCGCCAAGATCCGGCCACGAGATACCCATGCATACTTCCAGTTGTGAAGTTTCTTCGCCGCTATAGCCCTAGCAAGCAACACTTTATACTCTGGGCAAAGATGTTCGTTTACGAACACGGATGTTGATCCAGAAATGCCAAGGTCCGATGTGATTAACCGAGTTTTTTTTGCCGATTCGAGCAGTTTATCACGGGCATCACTTGACCTGAACTTAACGATGATATTCGATTTGTTCCTGTCTTTTGTTGGCACTCGATGCACGAGGTCAATATCGTTCACCGTTATTTCCGCTCCCACCTTCGTGGCAAGAGCGGAGGCAATGCCTGTCAGTGACTCGCTGTCAGTAGTAGGGATGCCTTTTAACTCAAGGTTATTTCTGCGACTGTACTGCTGAAGTTCAGTTAGCTCTGCTCTAGTACGCTGCAGCTGTTTAGAAAGTTCACTGTTTTCATGCTTTAGATACTTCTGCTCTTCCTTAAGCTCGCTTATCTCCCGACGAGCCTCGGCCAGTTCTTTCTTAAATTCTTCAAAACTTTCATTCATAAATTCGACTGATCCCCGCAGGGTGCCAAGCTCATGGTTCAGGTTACTTCCCAAGGCTTCCAACTTGCTGTTAAGCTTCACAAGAAAACTTCCAACTTCTTTCACAGTAGTTGGAGCCTTGTCGAATAGCTTTTCTCTCTTTTCTTTCGTGTTAGACGCGGTACCGGACCCTTCATCATCACTCATTGCTTTAGGACGACCCAGGCACAGACTACAAAATGTATGTACAAGTAAAGAGTATTACAGACCTGTAATACGAAAAGTAGGATGAGCGTCAGGCCGATGCGTTCGTGCCTGAATCGTCCTCAGCAATGTTTCGTCCAGGGTCAGGAGTTCAGCTTTTATACGCCCCGCTGCATCAGTGCGCCACAGTCGAAGAGCTGGAGTATGCGCACATGCGCCGACGCAGTAACCACTGGGCCCGGTGTGACGAAGTTAGTAAAAGCCAGCAAGTTGCGTTGGCAATCGTTGGCACGTGTTGGCGAACCGGGAAGCCGCGACGGTGATCCAGACAGCCGGGCCAGCTGTAATACGAAAAGTAGGATGAGCGTCAGGCCGATGCGTTCGTGCCTGAATCGTCCTTCGTGCCTGAATCGTTCGTTGCGTGGCTGACCTTGATAAGCTGTAACATAGTTCAACCTGGAAAAGCCTTCCGTTTATCTTTGTTTTTGCTCCGATCATGCTTGATCCTTCGACTGCGCACGTAGACGTTGCAAACCTTAAATACTTTTGCGATACTAGTTTTCAGAAGTGTCTTAGTTGTGTCTGGTAGAAATAAGCAGGATGCACTTGACTATTTTTTCGGCGAAGCGCAAATACGCTTTAATGTCATGTTTTCAGAAACATAGTTTGCCTCGGAAGAGGATGTGTTTACACCTCCGACGTATAAATCTTATTACATGAACCGCTCAGGCAAAAGGGGTGGTGGCGTAGCAATGCTAATCTCTAACTCGATGGATTCTGAACTAATGTCAGAATTCAGCTGTATCACTCCTTTTTACGAAACGCTTGCTATTAGATGTGGTACTTATGTTTTTTGTGTTTGTTATCGCCCGCCTTCAAATGACGTTCATCTGTTCTTGCCTTTTTTAGACTCTTTCTTAGAATTTGTCAGTGAAAGAAAATATACATTAATTTTAGGTGGTGATCTGAACATTGACATGTTACAGAATAGCAGGGTTAAATTAGAACTAGAATCATTATTAAGCTCTTACTCCTGTCAAAACTTTATAACGTCTCCTACACGAATAACTGCGCAATCAACTACACTTTTAGATCTGTTTGTCACCAATATTGATCCTTCCCTTGTTAGAGCTGGCACTTTGATTTATGATATCAGCGACCACTTGCCTATATTTATGTTTGTCAGTCAAGTCGTTAACACGCCTACACGAATGCGCTCAGAATTTTCATACAGGCGCATTACTCCTGATACGCTCTCCGCTTTTAGAGACTGCTTAAGCAGTGAAAACTGGAACGATGTGTTCGCAGTGAGCGATCCTAACTTAGCGTATGAGTTATTTATGAGAAAGTTCTCTACGGTATACCTTGCGTGTTTTCCTATCAAGACGTTTAGAATTTGTAAGAAAAGTAGGAAGCCTTGGGTGGATAAAGAGTGCCTTAAGCTTATTAGAAAACGGGACCAGTTGTTTAAGGCATTTATAGAGAGTAAGTCCCTTGAAGCCCTCAAAGTGTTTAAGAAGTACAGGAATTTAATCACAAAACATCTTCGTAATGCAAAAGAGCAATATTACTCTAACCTGTTCGAAGCAACACAAGGACGCACAAACAACGTTTGGAAGGCACTAAACACTGTATTTGGTAATGATTCAGAAGCGGTAACCACAATCGTAAAAGATGGGATAGAACTTCAAGGCACTAAGTTAGCTGACGCATTCAATGACTTCTTTTTATCAATCGGTGGTGCAACCAGTAGAAACCCTGATTTAAGATATATGAAGGAGCAAAGTAATCCAACTATATTTCTAGACCCAGTCGCTAATAGTGAGCTTGTAGCGACATTTTTAACCCTAAGCAATAGTAGAGCTGCTGATGCGGACGATATTCAAGTGAAGCCTGTAAAATTTGCCATTGATGTATTAGCACCTTGTCTTACCCACATTTTTAATATGTGTTTGTCCACAGGATGCTTTCCTCAAAAAATGCAGCGAGCAAAAGTGACAGTTGTGTTTAAGAAAAGAAATTGAAATGACATTTCAAACTACCGCCCCATATCCGTTTTACCTGTATTCTCCAAAGGTTTAGAGAAAATAATTCTGAAACGCTTGACCTCTTTCACTGAACGCTACAACTTCATAACATCTGCTCAGTTTGGCTTCCGCAGGAACAAATCTACGGAACTCGCACTGCTGGCCCAAAAGGAGTTCATTCTCGAAAACTTTGAATGTAAAAATATGGTACTTGGGCTGCTTCTGGACTTCTCCAAAGCCTTTGACCTCATTAATCATGAAATTCTCCTTCAAAAACTCGATCACTATGGCATAAGAGGCATTTCGCATCAATTAATTGCGTCTTACTTACAATACCGTACTCAGTTTGTCGTCATTGATAGAAAACACTCCATATCAAAGTCAATCAAAACAGGTGTCCCACAGGGAAGCATCCTGGGACCATTTCTTTTCATTCTTTATATTAACGAGATAGTTCGCGTTGATGAAACGGCACATTATATAATCTATGCTGACGACACAAGTTTATTCTTTTCAGGCAAATCGTGTGTTGATCTAGGTATCCGAGCGAATAGAACGTTGTCCGAGATTAATGCCTGGGCTCAAATTAACTGCCTAAAGCTAAACATTAATAAAACGAAGGCTATTCTATTTCACCCCCGACAGACACATGTCCAGCGACCTTCTATTTTTTTAAATAACACTGAAATTGAAGTGGTAACGAGCTTTAAATCACTGGGCGTGTATTTCTCAGAAAACATGACATGGGATGATCACGTAAACTATATCGTTGGTAAGCTATCTAGGACAGCTGGCGTTATGCGCCGTTACTGCTACAATTTTCCCATACCTGTTAACATGCTCATATATAACTCTTTATTTTCCTCTTTATTAAATTACGCGTTTTCTGTATGGGCAACAACAACAGCTGGAAGCATTAGCAAACTTACCGTCTTGCAAAAAAGGGCTTTACGCCTCGCCTGTAAAGTTCCATATCGCTTTCACACAGCAGGCCTATTCAAGAAGTACCACATAATACAAGTTCCATCGATGAACGATCACAGACTCTGCCGCTTATATAAACTCAGTTTAATAAAAAATAATGATGCCATTACTAGCCTAGCAAGGCTAGAGAAAAACATTTCTGCTTATAATGTGCGCCATCCTGAGATGTGGTATGTTCCAAAATGCAGAACCAATTATGGAAATCAAATGATAAAATTTAAATTGCCTACACTTCTGAATCACTTGATAAAGGATGCCAACACTGACATATCAGATATATCACCAAAAGAATTGCGTTTATTGTTTGTATAATGCTGTGATATGATTTTCTAGTTCTTCTTGCCTGTTTTATACTAACGTTTTCAACGATGTTGCCATATCCGACTGTGTTCTCTTGCTGCACGCTTCTGTCCTACCCCGTGTGTTGGGGGGTCAGGGCTTTTCAAGCTGTTCACACAGCTTTTCTCCTGTCCTCCTCGCAGCATCTTTTTGTTGTGGATTAAATTTCAAATTTCAAATTTCAATTTAACCATCTTATCCATATCGCTAATTAAATTGCCCCGCTTGTCTCTTAACGCATACATCTGATTTTTACCTATGCCTAGTTTCCTCTTCACCGCTTTTAGGCTACCTCCTTTCTTTAGAGCATGCTCGATTCTCTCCATATTAAACTTCCTTATGTCGGCTACCTCGCTCTTATTTTTTAACTTCGATAGCTCTGTCAGTTCTATTTTGTCTCTAGCTCTAGACTCCCTTATGCTTTGACGTTACTTAATCAGATCTTTCGTCTTCTGAGATAGCTTGTCCGTATCCAATAGAACTGCGCTACCACCTACTTCTACTGCGCACTACGTAATGATAGCTGTCAGATTATCGTTCATTGTATGAACATTCAGATCAACTCCTCAGTTAAAGCGTAATATCTGTTCTGCAGCTATATGCTGAATTCCTCTATTTTCCCTCTTACCACTAACTCGTGAATGGACTTCTCTTCTCTGGCTTCTTCCGTTCCCTCTTGAAGTCCAAGCTAATTCGAAACCTTACCATTATATGGTCGCTGCACCGCCCCTTTCAGGCGCCCTCCACATCGTGCACAATGCGAGGGTGAGCGCATGATACGAAGCCTACTTCATACTTTGTCTCACCACTGGGGCTCTTCCAGGTCCACTGTCTGTTCTCTCGTTTAGGGAAGAAGGGTATTCATGATCTCTAAATTATTTCTGCCTGCGAACTCTACTTATAACACTCCCCTGTTAATTCTAAAATTTATAGCATAGTATCCTACCGCTTCGTCGCCAGCCTGCTACATTCCCACCTTCGCATTCGCCAATCAGTACAAGGTAGTGTGATTTTAATTTTTCATTACCGGTTCCACCTCCTTTCACCGCTTTCAATGATCTGGTCATCATGGCTAGTTGTAAGCGCATAGGACTGCACCACCATCAGCTTGTACCTCTTATTGAGCTTAACTACGGTAGCTGGCACCCTCTCATTAATATTTATAATAACGATAATATTACTGATATATAAATCTGCGCTTATGTTGATAAAAAAACTAATTAACGGTCAGTAACCTTCATATCAAGCTAATTTACGTCGATGCGTCGAGACAAATAAACCTGTTCATTCCCATTTCATACATTTTATCACAAATGAAAATGTTATGGAGAGAACGCAATGGTTTGGAAAAGCAGCACAGGTTTGGTTTATGAATGTTACATCAACGAGGCACCTGCGCGTCAGGTCAGAGTAAAATGTTAGTTAATATAAAGCAAAAATCTTGAATATAAATTCTTCCAGACGGAAAAGAGATATGTTCACTTTACTTTTCTGCTATCCCGCGATACTCCTGGCCATTAAAAAAAAATATTCACTGAAAAAAAGGCGGCCACCGTCTCTAAGACGTTGAAGTAACGAGCATTACCTGTTTGGTTTACTAGACAAAGAAAGCGAAGAAGAACGCACCCGTTGTCGAGTCACACCCCCTGAAGATACGTCCCAAACGGAATATGCTTCGTTTGGGGGCGCAAGGTGGGCCTAGAAGTCGGCCTGTGGTGCGGTATGGTAACGCTTCAATTAGTAATTGCATATATACAGTGTTTACCTATTATTTAATTTTGGTAATATTTCTATACCACAAACCATAATGTTTTATTTGCCTACCAAATTCGGTACACAACTGTCCACGGATGGGGGCCCCTTGTGGTTTTGGTATGTATAGCGGTCCCGTAACCGGACAGTTTTGCTCCCGTCATAGAACATTTTTTTGGGGAGGAAAGAGATCGAAGGGCAAAACCAATTTTAATGGCCGCCATCTTCGATTCGAGAAAGCGCAACTATGCCGCCTTTTGTCCCCTGACGTCATACCCAAATAGTTCCACCTCTATCCGCCATAATGGATCATGACGTCATAATTGGCACCCGACAGGTGGTTGTTTCTACAATGCTATTGCAGATGACGCTACAAGTCTCAATGCGATATGTGCTGTTTTTTGGTTACTTCCACTGATGGCGCTGTGATCTCAGGGTGGCAACAGACCCCATGAAATCTCGCAAAATAATTAGTAGTTGCTGCAACAGATGACGCTGTTATCTCAGAGATGTAGCAGACCCCGCGAAATCTCAAAACGTGATAAATAAGGGCTAACGCTGTTAAAAAGAACCGGCTCCATTTTGAGCATCAGCCTGCCTGCATGATTTTTGAAACGATCGCTCTTTCTGAAATAAAGCTTGAAGGGTTATTTGTGTCCATACGCACGAAGTATCAGGATACAGCGAAGGGCATCATGGTGTAGGAGCACACGTGTGACTCGAGCGTCATCCCGACTATACAAAGTACTTTCATTGAACAGTATTTCGGCAGCCACACATATTATGTTCTTAGGCGTTTTCCAGTAGCTGCGTAGAGGAGTGGAAAGCCCCGAATCCCATGCAGGATAAAAGCACACCATTACAGGAAGGAAAAAACTTTCAAACGAAACATAAATATGCCACGACGTTCCTGCGGCCTTCGCACGGCAGCCAGCATATCCCATCCTCCAAGCGCGCTGTCGTCCGCTCGTTCATGCTGTCATGCACTCACCACTGTTCCGCATTCAACCAACTCTAAGGACTAAGAAAAAAAATGACAGAGCGAACAACCCTGCTTGCGTGTTGTTCACGTCGAGGACGCGTGCGAGGGAGGTGTTTTTGCTTCAGGCCTTCGCAGTCTTTCAAAACGCACTTCCGTGAGATGCCCACAAACATGGGATGAAAAAAAAGCTCTTAATGACAGCAGTTAGTGGGAAAAGACACTAGTCCTTTCAGCGGTGCTAAGGTCTGTCTGTGGAAGATCCATGATAATCCACCTAGTGGACGATGTTCGTTAACTTCGCTTCTTTGTCACGCATGATATCTTGAAACAACGTCTCATATAGCAGCCTCCTAACCGGCAACCATACGGCTGACCGAGAGCTGCAGCTGCGGCTCAGGCGGAAGAGACGTCTGCTTAAGAAATCAACGCGAAGCTTTTCTCTCTTTTCTTTTATATTCGTGACTATCACCTCTATTGCAACGTTTATATTACACTGTTCACCAAAATTGAGTGTACATTTATGATAAGTCATTTCCTTCGATAGGAAGCATTCAGCAATGTAATATCCAATCTCAGCTCTTATTCTTCCTGTATTTTTGTGCCCAACCACTCACAGAGGAACTTTTTTTCAAATCCTGACCTCGACTCAAACAAGGCGCGCACAGCTTTGCATTCTTATCTGTCTTCTGTATTTTCTTTTGTATCTTCGGCTGTTCTGGGGCTGTTGTTGCGTTCTACGATAGTATCCGACACTCTGAGCAAAATGGAAAGGAGATCGGGGCATACATAAAGAAGAAGATGGATGCGGCGTAAGGATACTTGCACAAGTAGCTCTAATACGTTTTTTGAAGTACCAGGAGCACTAATAACCACTTAACAGGGCCGCTTACGAAGGACGCGTGACTGTTGAAAAACCTAACATAGAAATTATTACTTCTTAGGAGAAAAGCAAGTGTATTCCATAACGAAGTCGATAGTCATTTACTATAAGTATATACTTCTCTGCCTCAAGCTGGAATATAGTTTGGTTTATATGGGTTTAGCGTCCAAAAGCGACACAGGCTATGATGGACGCCGTAGTTGAGGGCTCCGGAAATTTCGACCACCTGGGGTTCTTTATGTATGTCCCGTGTATGTGCGCTGACATGGCACAGTACACAGGCCTGTACCATTTCACCTCTATGGAAATGCGAGCACCGCGGCCGGCATCGAACCCGCATCTTTCGTGGCAGCAACCGAGCGCCATAACAACTGAGCCACCGCGGCGGCTCTCAATCTAGACGAAACAGGTTATGAGAAAAAAAACTAATAATATGAGCGCGGCAATAAGAACATGAGGGCGCAAATTAGGAACAGGGTGTTTCAGAGAATACAAAGTAATTCTCAAAAATAGGTTTTTTTAAGTAAACATGTCTCCTTTTCAGCTTTGCATTACGAGTGTTAATGGACACCAGTGAATCGTTGAATCGTTTTAAGTAGTATGATAGTTAATTAATTTTTGATATTTAAGTTTTTGACTTCTAGAGTTTGACGCCTAGTTCCGATTAGAGATTTCTAGCCGGACGTTAATAACAGCCCTATCAGTTTTCAGAATTTTGAAAGCACGAATACCCTTGGCGCCGTGCCTCGACAAAATTTGGCTTTTTTTTACTTGTTACCTGCAGTGGAAACTTAGCTTTGCTTGCATGCTTTTAGAAAGTGCATGTATTTTTGCACAATGTAGCTAAATTTTGCAGACCCACAATGTTGAAAACAATCACGGTTTTGAAGTTCATAAAACTTATGTGGCTATTACTGACGACCAGCTACAGATTTAATTGCAGCCAGTTGCCTTACTATGAGGGTTTAAACGTCATTTTCAGAAATTATTTAACGACCTCTCAACTTAAGCCGTTTCACGGCTTCCCGGCGTCCGCCAGCACTAGAAATATTATTCCGCAAAAGCCATGTTTTGCCCTAAAAAGAATATCGTTGAAAATTTCTGATATTCTTCCCTGAAACACCTTGTATATTCGAGTCATTACCTTAAACTGTTCGAGGCCAGCTTTGGCATTTATCTCGGCTTTTTGCTCATTCCGGCACAAAAAAACAATTGGTGTGTAGAGTAGCATTTTCAGCCTGCGTTTGTTTTTATTTACAGCTTTCAACGTTAAATACTTCCGTTCTTTGACTGGTCAATCTGAATGTGAACAAGTTTGTTGCTTTTATGCAGCAAGGTATAGTAGGTTTACTACAACGCCAAAACGGGCTGGTTGGCAATGCACTGCAAACTGCCAGCAAGGAAGGCCATTTTCTTGTGCTGGCAGTTTACGATTATTTTAGCCCCGGTATTTCAGAACATTTTCTGCTCTTTGAAGAAGTACCGCTGCATAACTACACGAGCTCGAGAAAGATCCGCAGGCAGCATTATGGCCATCCCAAGCAGCTCTATTTCTTCACCTTATCAACATAAATCTTTATTTGCAAACTCCATAGTCTTGAAGGGTACTTTCACAAAATTGCATCCACTGGACACTTTCAATCTTATTAAAAATTACTGCTATGTCCGGAGCTGACACTAGCCGAAAAGAAAGCGACGAGAAAAGAGTTTTCCGGCACGAACGCGAATATTAGCGCCTTGTTTCATAAATGAAATTTGTAAGTAATAGCTCAGTTGATTGAGACAAGTGTGAAAGCAGATATAAACAGACAGATGAAGGAAGAAGACACATGAAAAATGGACTTTCATATTATTTTATTTTACGACCATTTGGCTTATAAAGAACAACTTTACAGAAAATGTTTCATCTGTGCTCCTCAAAACCAGATTTTCATGTTTAATAAAGCGTCGGGGACAAACGTGGGCCGCCTCATCTTCGGGAAAACGAGCCAGAAACAAGTTTTAGAACGCGCGTGCTAGACTTGGAATCTCCATAACGTGGATTTCGAAATGTCTTCCTTCTCTCTAATTTAACGACGTGATGTTTTTCCCGCATCGCGTGGTTAAACGGGAGTCCTGACAAATATTTTTAAAAAAAATTTCACAGAAAATGGCGATGTTTTATAGGCAAAAACAATAAAACTGGAGCTGTGGTTGGTCCAAACGCGCGGAAGTTAGCAATAAAACTATACTCCGGCCACCGTGTATTTCCGTCATCTTCCTCGTAAATGTGCTCCGGTATTCTGCGCGCATGAAAATTTTTTTTCTCTTGTCATCCGGATGCTACCATCGACGAAAAATAAGTTTCCAGGGGCAAGCGAAAGCCGGCACCACGTCTCTAAGCTGACATGAAAGCGCAGGAGAACGATCTTATAATTGGACTCGAACTATCTCCACGTTAGAATGTTTCTTTCTCCTAATAATGAGATGCCTCCGGAATGTAGGACCTGCTAGCAGCTTCCACGATGAACGCCAACCTTCCTGCTTTCGAAGAGAAGTAAGCCCCTTTTGAACGAATATGAGTTCAAAGCAAGTACGCCGCAAGGTGCCAACGAGGGAGAAGAGATAGGAAGTCCTGGTTTCTTGTACGTCACTTTTAATTACGAAGAAACAATGGAATTTTGTAGCATACTGTTAATAACATGTTCATGGGATTGATCTACTGTTCCGATAGGTATCAAAATCATATGCATAAAATGCATCCTGCGCTCTCACAGTGGAGTGAAACTGTGTGAGAAAACGAATAGAATAGGTTTTGACGATAAACAACATAAAACAACTAGAGTCCCGAGAAGAGATTGACTCTCATGGTGCAATCTTACGATACGCGAAAAAAGTGCACCCATAAAACCTTTCCTTTCAAATTATTGCCCATGTCCAGAATGTTTGGGTGTGAAAACGGATACTATTTCATCAATCTGTTTGACTTCCCAACAATGTTAATCTCTATACCCTCCACGGAAGCAGCGAAACGGAGACCGCTTACACTGAGAGAAGCCGGCACATGTGGCGACCGTTGAATCATACACTACGCGCCCTCCAATACCCTTGGAAGAGTTGTAAAAGCGGCATTCCTTGCAGCGCTGGTCATCGGATTACCGAAAGGGCGTAAATGCTATAAAAACGTGTCTCGCACACAACCATGCTCACGGAGAAACCCAAGAAGGCACGCCTGTCTCGAGCACGCTCAAAAACACTTGAGTATCCAAAAGCAAAGAAAATAGTGTGTGTGTATCTGTGAGTGTGTGCGCGCGTGAGTGTGTGTCTGTGAGAGTGTGTGTGCTTGTGTCTGTGTGGGTGTGTGTCTGTGTGAGTGTGTGTGTGTGAACGTGTGTGTGGGTGTGTGTGTGTGCTCGGTTTGGTTTAGGGGGTTTAACGTCCCAAAGTGACTCAGGCTATTAGAAACGCCGTAGCAAAGGCCTCCGGAAGTTTCGACCACCTGGGGTTCTTTAACGCACACTGACATCTCACAGTACATGCGCCTTTAGAGTTTCGCCTCCATCGAAATTCGACAGCCACGGCCGGGAGCGTGTGCGTGTGTGAGTGTGTCTCTGTGTTTGTGTGTGAGATGGTGTGTGTGTGTGTGTGTGTGTGTGTGTGTGTGTGTGTGTGTGTGTGTGTGTGTGTGTGTGTGTGTGTGTGTGTGTGTGTGTGTGTGTGTGTGTGTGTGTGTGTGTGTGTGTGTGTGTGTGTGTGTGTGTGTGTGTGTGTGTGTGTGTGTGTGTGTGTGTGTGTGTGTGTGTGTGTGTGTGTGTGTGTGTGTGTGTGTGTGTGTGTGTGTGTGTGTGTGTGTGTGTGTGTGTGTGTGTGTGTGTGTGTGTGTGTGTGTGTGTGTGTGTGTGTGTGTGTGTGTGTGTGTGGATGTGTGTGGGTGTGTGTATATGAGTGTGTGTGCTATTGTGTGTGTAAGTGTGTTTGTGTGTGTGCATGCGTGCGTGCGTTTGTGTGTGTTTGTGTGTGTGTGTGGGTAAGATAGTCACCATCAATTTAAAAACATAACAGGACTTAATTCACGACGTTTCGGCTGGAGGACCAAGCTTTTTCGAGCGAAATACAGCCTTCGAAACATTAAGCTTAAAAAACTGCATGAACACATATTAAAATTCGTTCACTCTTAGCGTTAGGATGGTCTTTCCGTATGTGGCATGTTTTCAGGCTAGTTGGTGCGATTTCATTTGGGTGGGCCAGCTTTAACATTGGAACGTAGGCTTAAGGAGACAAACAGGGCAGATAGCTGTACAATTTGTCTTTCAACGTCCCTGCCGCAGTGTTCAATCTGCTCGACCAAAACGGTCTCGGCAGGTCCTTACTTGTCTCTGTAAGCGCCGTCGCAATTGTTCTATGACATTTGTCACTCACGACGCATCGTGTCCTCCACTTATGGCTCCCTATATGGCTCCCCACGCAAGATGCTTAGAACGACCACTTTGTGAAATTTGTGTCCGTAGAAATAGTCATTGATTCCTTAACCTTCTTGCACAGGTCACAATGTTGTGTAAGCGCTCTTCCTTGCCTTCTTATCTCTGTACGTAACTTGATTAACAAGGAGGCACTAAAAACGACCTGAAGTCATATGATATAAGTTATGCAACACTAACTTTTGAGTGGTTGCCCGTGCCAGGCTAGGTGTGGCGAAGTAACAGTTTTTCCTTTATTTGATGCCCCTTGGGAAATTTAGGAGGCAAAATTGGGACCCGTTCTTTTGTTACCTTGCATTACCTAACAATTTTACTGCTATTATTCTCGCCTTTTTTGCTCAGCGTGCTGTCAATTATATTACTTATTCTCTGACATTATAACGCAGATAAACGGTGCTTTTTGCACTTCCTACATCTTATGACGGCATCAACTGCACACAACGAAGCTTCCGCATAGAAATGTGCTTGTTTGTTTATAATCAGTTGCCCAAGAGCCCCGATCCAGTTGCTTGAATCTGTTCATGTCCAGAGCACAGGAAGTACAGATAGAAATGAAAGTGTTTGCGACCAGCGCATCTCCCCCTGTGTGGAGCGAAGAATTTGAGTTGATCCAGATAACTCCCATAAGAGGAGGCATAAACCAGTTTTATCACACGTGGAATGATTGTTTATGCATTTTAGTATTCCGCTCTCTAAAGCTCTGCGAACAGCAGTTTTCCACCCCTGTTTCTTTCCCAAGCAGCACAGGTCATCGGTCCAATATTGCAGCAGGATGGTCCCATCCTGGTCCTTTGTAGGGCCAGCTTTGCGAATACAGTTCCAATGTTGGGCCAATTACTTGTGCTGCTTCGGTTTTTTAACGTCAGTTGTGGTAATCGTAGCCATTTTTTTACGTGCGGATTCGGTGGCATTGCATTAAACAAGAGAATAGTACAAACCGGAGAGAACGGAAAGCATACCTTTCAGAAAGTCGTGCTGTTCGGTCTTTAGAACCCGTTGCGGACGGAATCAGGCCGCTTTCCTATCCTTCCCGCACTCCATTTCGAGTGTTGTATATGTGTTGCATTTGACTCCACGTCTTCACTTCTCATGGGCAAGACGATCGTGTCTTGTGCGCAGCTTTACCATTACTAAATCAGTCATCATTTGGTACGTTGCCTACACACTCAAGGTAATAATAAGTCAGTTTTAATGTCCCAGTTTTTACCGACGAAAAGAAGCAATAGTAATATCATGCGTTTGAATTATAAACACCACAAATAAACTGAGAGTACATTCATCGCTAATATTCAAAAACCAAGGGCTGATAACAAAGTTAAGTCCTTATTTTTGATAGCCGCCGCCTGCGCTCGCAGGGTCGAATGCATACTAGCAGTTTCTACACCTGCACCGGCAATAAATACGCAGCTGATGAATGCCAAAAAGGCGTTAGAATAAACTATGGAGAGAACGTTGGCTTACTACGCGCTCAGGTTTTGGCGTAATGACCGAAAAGGTACCCCTCACCTTGTTTATACTCTGACTACGGGAATATGTGTCTACGAGAGCATAGCTCTACTGCAATATCTAATTTCAGTGTCATTTCCACAAAGAAAATTATTTAATTTTAGCGACATTACAGCAGCATGGCTAAAGACCACCGTTGGTTAAAGTTTCTTCTACAAACGTTTGTGTCAAAAGCAATATTTCAATAATTTTACCACTGGGAAGCCGAACACCATTCAAGAAGAAAGCTTGCACTACTTGTCAAAACCGGTGACATGAAAAACTGGTCACTATCATTAGAGCCACTCCCACCTTTATGAAAACTTGCATTTCAAGTGCGAGGAGCCTACAATGAAGAGTTGGCTGCACGAACCTCTGTTCGTCCAAGATTCGGTTATGCAGCACTTTTATGGAACCCAGGTGTCGTTTCACTCAGGAGATTTAAAAGCATCTCAGTTCGTACATCTCGATTTACCTCGGCTAGCTATCATTGCACTTCCGGAGTAACTGCGATAAAAGTAAGATTTTCAATGCCTCCTCTATCCCAACGTCTTAAAGTATTTATTCTATGTTTGTACCATAAAATTATTATGCGTAATGTACATCTCAGAGACAAGCACAAGCACGACCATCTTCCAGTTCATCACTTACAGATCACCGTTACTAAGTAGGAATTTCGTCATGCTAGAAAATTAAGTGGGCGGATGAAATTAAGAAGTTTTCGGGGATAGGCTGGTCAATGCTGGAACAGGATAGGGTAAATTAAAGATATGGGAGAGGCATTTGCCCTCCAGGGAAGTGTAGTGAAGTCCTAATCTCATTCTCACGCCCTACTCTTGGCCGCCGCTTGCTACGCTTGCCTTCTCTTGGTATCCAGTTCAGTGACCTCTAACTACCATCGCTTATCTTGCTTTCGCATTACATGATCTGCCCAAGCCCACTCCCTCTCCTTTACTTTCGCAAGGATGACATGAACCCGCGTTTGTTCCCTAACCCACTCTACCCTCTTCATGTCCCTTAACGCTACACCAATCATTTTCCTTTCGATCGATCGCTGCATTGTTCTCAATTTGAGTTGAATCCGTTTATGGTTTATGGTTTACTGGTGTTTAGCGTTGCAAAGCGATTCAGCCTATTAAGATGCTGTAGTGAAGGGCTCCAGAAATTTGCCTGCCTGGGCTTCTCTAACGTGCACTGACATCGCTCAGTACACGGGCCTCTAGAATTTCGCCTCCATCGAAATGCGACTTCGACAGCCGGGTTTGAACCCGCGTCTTTCGAGTCAGCAGCTGAGCACCATAACCACTTGCTAATCCTTTTTGTTAGCCGACACTTTTCTTCCCCCATAGGTGCCCGTAATATACAGCTGGTATTAACTTTACTATTCAGGGACATTGCTAAACTGTCGATCATGGTCCAAGAGCGGCTGCCTAATGCGCTTCACCCCATTCTTATTGTTAGAGTTAATTCTCTAGTATTTTTGGGTTATGCGGCCAATACTTGCCCTATTTAAGAGTAATGCCTTACCAATTTAAGCGCATCGCTTCGCGCTTCTTCAGCGCTAATACTACTATGTTCCCGCACAAATGCCTGCTATGTTCCCGCACAGAAGCCTAAAGTCACTTACAAATAAAAACAGAATATTTTGTGCTTCGGTTTGCTAGATTAGTAAAGTAATGTAAAATGCCAGGATGCGTTGTTTAATAATTTTTCGATATAGTAGACTTCCCGCCATCTTGTAACGCTGCATTTGCAAAACTTTCATATTCATGTCATCGGAAGGTGATTCTCAAGCACACTTTGGCACCAGCCTAGCAGTTACTTAAGTTGACTTCAACTACGCGCCGGGACAGCATCCCTCTCATATGTATGTCGAACGAAGATTGTCTGTAAACAAGTACGACTAGTTTCCTATTATTGTGGCCTCAGATGGTTGAGACAGAGTGCAATAGGACAAGAGACGGAAGTCTGATTTGTAGCGGTCCTTACATGAGTGGGCTATCACTCCGAGCGCGCGCTCTATGTTACGCCAGAATGCGACGGTTTCTGCCTGCGCATATGCGGTGGCTGAGAAGATGCCGACCGCCGGGCCGTCACAGCAGTTGGCAGACCCATGAAGGCGGCTTCTTGGCACCCCACTCTTACCCTAGATTAAGCCTACCTAGAGATGACAACATTAAATACTGAGAGATTTAATGACACAAGGCTCAACGCTCGGCGCCGGACAGATTGTACCGTCCATAAAATTCTTTTTGAAGGAAGTGCCCTATTTGAACCGCCCGATTTTATCGTCAATTCTGAGTTTATTGTTGAGGTTTTATAGATGCTTTACCAGAAGTGACTGAGGCCTTAATATTTAACGGCGCGGCGTATTTCTTCGCTCCCATACTCGCTTGCACCGTCGACTCTGCAGCCTCTTAGAGCTGAGTGTCGTGAATTGACGACAAAGCGTTTGTGCTTTCCACCATCAAGCTGGAATGCACAAGCCATGATTTTAGGCAATAGTTTAAGGTGTACTGCACCCATATAACAATAAAATGACATCTCATGCCTCATAAAAGAAGTCCTATACACCGTTGCTTGCCCGGTGGAAACATCAAACGAGTATACTGGAAAAATTGCAGCGCAGCAGTAACAAATACGAGACGAGAAGGACGCAAACACAAGCGCTGACTAACAACTGTGTTTTATTGCTCTGAGCCAGCCTATATAAGAACTAGGTACAAAACAACAAAACAGAAACCAACACATCACCTCACGCATTCGTGGCACGATTATCGGAATTGTCTCCCGTTCCTCCAATCTTTCGTCCTATCATTGGTGTTCAGAAATGACATTTCTTTTTCACTAAGGCACACGGAGGGGTTGCTGACACACTTATCTGCGCATTTTGATATCGCCAGAGCTTCTGCTATCAACCTCGTGGTGGTGTCCCGACACTTACGAAGAATAACTGTGCTTTCAAGGGCAGGGGTGCAGCCTTTGCACTGGCTACAGTGTAAGGCGAGTTCCCCTGAGTTTGGGTTCCTTAGGTTCCTTTTGTGCTCTTGTAGCCTTGTGTTCAGACATCTCCCTGTTTGGCCTATATAGATGCTGCCGCACGACAGGGGAATTGAATATACGACATCTTTTTCGCAATCGACGAGACGCGGACGGTGCCTCGTCATGCAGTCGGGCTCACGTTCTGTGTCAGAATTTACTCCTCTGCACAACTGATGCAGTTTCTTCGGGGCCGAGAAGAAAATATCAATTCCCGCTCTGTTTCCTATCCTTTTCAGTTTGTGTGATACTGCATGTAGGTATGGTATCACAGCTGCCTTTGTTCGACGTTCATTTGTGGTGGGCCCATTTCGCGATTGTTTCAGTATGCCCTCTGCAACAGCAATTAGGAGATGCGCTGGATATCCGGCTTGCTCAAGACGACTTACTTGGCTTCGAAAGGCTTCCTCTTTACGGTGCCCACATGTTTTCTCAAGAGCGCTCACAAAGCACGACTTCACAATGGCCCTCTTCACAAGCTTTGAGTGCGCTGAGGCATACGGTAGGACTGGTTTTTTACCCCTCGGCTCACAGGCCCAGCAAACGTGATCAGAGCCAAAGTACAGTCCTAAATCTAAGAACCTAATGTGGCCGTTGGCTGGCCGCTCATGAGTCACCTCCAACGGTCGAAGACAGCCTCAGCGCACTCAAAGCTTGTGAAGAGGGCCATTGTGAAGTCGTGCTTTGTGAGCGCTCTTGAGAAAACATGTGGGCACCGTAAAGAGGAAGCCTTTCGAAGCCAAGTGGGTCGTCTTGAGCAAGCCGGATATCCAGCGCATCTCCTAATTGCTGTTGCAGAGGGCATACTGAAACAATCGCGAAATGGGCCCACCACAAATGAACGTCGAACAAAGGCAGCTGTGATACCATACCTACATGCAGTATCACACAAACTGAAAAGGATAGGAAACAGAGCGGGAATTGATATTTTCTTCTCGGCCCCGAAGAAACTGCATCAGTTGTGCAGAGGAGTAAATTCTGACACCGAACGTGAGCCCGACTGCATGACGAGGCACCGTCCGCGTCTCGTCGATTGCGAAAAAGATGTCGTATATTCAATTCCCCTGTCGTGCGGCAGCATCTATATAGGCCAAACAGGGAGATGTCTGAACACAAGGCTACAAGAGCACAAAAGGAACCTAAGGGACCCAAACTCAGGGGAACTCGCCTTACACTGTAGCCAGTGCTAAGGCTGCACCCCTGCCCTTGAAAGCACAGTTATTCTTCGTAAGTGTCGGGACACCACCACGAGGTTGATAGCAGAAGCTCTGGCGATATCAAAATGCGCAGATAAGTGTGTCAGCAACCCCTCCGTGTGCCTTAGTGAAAAAGAAATGTCATTTCTGAACACCAATGATAGGACGAAAGATTGGAGGAACGGGAGACAATTCCGATAATCGTGCCACGAATGCGTGAGGTGATGTGTTGGTTTCTGTTTTGTTGTTTTGTACCTAGTTCTTATATAGGCTGGCTCAGAGCAATAAAACACAGTTGTTAGTCAGCGCTTGTGTTTGCGTCCTTCTCGTCTCGTATTTGTTACTGCTGCGGTGCAATTTTTCCAGTATGCAGAACCAACTAGCCAGTCACTATGTTTTAATCAAACGAGTCCTGCTTTTTATTTCCCTTTCATTGTCATCAGAAAAATGTGGCATGCTGATGAGTTGCAAAAAAATGTACTTTAGTTCATTCAATTGTATATAATAACTTTATTAAAAACACTGTTGTAACATTTGGGGCTAAATTACGTTACGAAAAGTGCGTCGTACTTTACCATCAACAGTCTATAATACCTGAAGTAGCGTTCTATATAAAAATACCAAGTTTTATACATGAGAGATAATTTCTTTAAATTTTCAGATGGCCCCAAACATTCTTAGAGGAAGTGCGCTGGGCGGCGACGAGAGCGAAAAATTTTGTGTAAGCGGTAGCAGGAGCATTCCACACCACAATCCTGCTAATGAAGCGGATGCTGCCAATGGGGAAAATTTCATATCGGGAGCACCTGAGGGGAAATTCCACCCAGAAAAAAGGAAGGCGAGCTTATGCAGAGAAAGCCTCTCCGTCCTGTGCGACAGTTGCGGGCATTCTTAAGTTGTTTCTGCATAGCTTCCGGCTAGTAACCGAGCGTTAAGTGCAGTATTTCGGGAAACGTTATCTAATTTAAGCCACAGAGAATTCTATATGTGCTCAGTATTTGAGTGAAAGCTCTAAATTAACTTAGAGAGCTGCACGCGCGACAATATTTTTTTCACCAACATTTTATATAATAAAACCAATACGTCAAAACTTGATTGGACCCATAGCCAGCTCGGCGAGTGAAAGGCCTAAATACGTGATATTCACTAAATAAATGGCAGACATTCAAAATACATGTACAAAAAGACGTGAGATGCTACAATAGCGGCATTGCAAATATTTTAGGCACATACATATTCTGTAAAACAACTAAATATAGGTTTATAAATGTACAAAACCAAGCACAAACGTATTCAGTCCAACAGTTCTGGACAGACAAGAAAAATTTTTTTCAGTAAGGGCGAAAAATTATGTTTGATTTTGATGCAATCAGGAATCTCATTCTATATCTGGGCACCATTGTACTCTAATAGCCTTTGGCCGTAAGTGTTATGACAAGGTGGTAGGTAAAATCTATTATTAGTGGCGGCTCATGTTTGTCTCAGCGGCGTTCTAAACAGTCTAAGAGGAATTGGATCATTAGTTCTTATTACTGTGTTTATTATTTGAGCTATCTTTAGTTTGCATGCAACTGATACCGGTAATATTCGCAGTTCTTGAAAGAGTCGTCGGGTGGGGTCGATTGTGTTTGCGAAGGTTATGGTACATACAGCACGCTTCTGCAAGCTTCAGATTGATTCTAAATACGTTTTATAGGTACCGCCCCATGTCTCTAGGCAGTAACATAAGTGACTATGGACAAACAGGAAGTACAATATGCGTAAAATTGGTGCACGAGAACATTCCCTCGCCCTTAATAAAATATGACAGCCATAAGTTGATTTAGAGCAAACATTTTTAATTTGCTGCTTCCAATGCATGTCCGGTACAAAGACTACACCCAAGTACTTGGTGTGGGAGACATTAAGCAAATACGTACAGTTTAAGGTTAGAAATAAGTTATCACAGCTAATATTCTTTTTCCTTGAGTAAAATAAAGTATACTTTGTTTTCTCGGTGAGCTGCTTGTGTGAGCCGATTGTTTACGAACCACTGGGAAATTTTACTAAGTTCCTCGTTAATTTTTCCATCCAGATCCTCTAATGTATCTCCTGTAAAAAATAGCGCAGTGTCATCAGCGCCACGAGTATCATCAGTGTCATTCGACGTAATACGAAATGTTCACCACTAGGGCACGATTCTACATTCGTGTATATCGAGCATCATCAGGCCTACATATTGAAGGCTACTGTGCTGAACCGCGTTCCACTTAGCCTTGGGAGGGTACACAAATTTGCAACGCCACAAACAAGGACAGGGGAGAAGAGAGGAACATCAGAGTCCCAACAACTCAGTGATATGCCCATAAACTACGCCTTATGACGAAAAAGGTAATAGTATTTGGGTACAATCAATTCGCCTAAATTTCTCTCCTAGCCAGCTGCTCAACTCACTTCAGCAGGAACATAATCTAACGTTTCATTCCCGTGCGCCGCTTCTCGGCATCTTCGTTCAACCACTATTGTGGTGTAACGTCCTCGCTCCACGTGTTTAGCGTTGTGCACAATCATGTTGCGGCATTTTTCGCCTAGGGCTCAAATCAATCTCACCAACAACGTTCTGCTCGAAGCGCGCCCTTTTGCCTGATTGATAAAATCTTCGTCAATATATTGTTGTCAAAGGCACAGATCTTCTGGTGCGTGTAAATCCGGAACTAAGATGTTACACGTCCGCTATTCGATTCTGTATGGCAAAATAATTGTACATGTGCTGTAATACCCCGTTAATTCGAAATTTACAGGCACCAAAAGTAATCTCCTGGTTAACCGAATGCCGAATTATAGGGGGCGGCTAGCCGAATGCTGGATTAAATGGGGACCAGAAGGGAAAAGCATGACATAGTGTCCCACCTGAGCATGCATTTATTTCTTGTAAAAAAACATTATTCAGAGACTGCATTGTGCGAAAAATTTGCGCCGAAGTAGCTATTTATCCAAGTTACGTAAAATCGGGCAGTTCTGCAGTACGCGCACCATGTCGCCCCAACCATCACACGCATCTTCTTGGAAACTAAGGGTATCAGCAGCCTCTCCACACACATACCTAACTAAAAAATTAGGGGAGATCAATTTGATTGATGCGGAGGAAATGCGATAGCAGTGTTCTGTGACTGGCTAATCCATTTCAATTCTGATTTCATTCTGTTTCCATTTATGTTCGCAATGGCTTCTTGCATTCAAGTTGCCTTGTCATAATGAATAAAGAGCCCTAAACACGAGGACGAAGAGGAAACTGAACGAGCGCTGTCCTGTTTGCTCTTCGTCCTCGTCTTTAGCGCTGTTTATTCATTGTGTCACCGTACCAACTAGCCCAGATGCCTCTTCCGTTGCCCGTCAATCTTATGCATGTTAATTTTTGATGAATTATTCTTAGTCCGGCGTCTCCCTCCTCTTCCTTACACCGGAGGACGCTTGGGACAGGGGGACGGTTGGAGACCTCCCACAGACACAGACGCCGCGCCGACACCGGTCATTAATAGGTATTTTCATTCTTGCTTTGTCATTATTAGTCCAAGTCTCACTCCTATCCCCTAGAAATGGAAAGGGAGAGAGCTGACAGATGGCAAGTTGGCAGTGGAAAATGCCGTTGAAGACCACTTTCTAAATCTTTGTTTTTTGCGTACAAAAAAAACGTTATGAAAGGAGTTTCAACGAAACTGAACACTTTTCCTGAGATTGTTCTCCTAAGCAGTTATTAATGCTCTAATGAATACATTTATCGCCATGCATATGGTAAATGTGCTAAATACTTCTTTCAGTATTTTGTACCTGTTTGCATTGTACGAAACAGCGTCAATAAAAGCTAAGATTGGTTACGAATGTGAAAATTCATCTAATATAGCTCTCTGGCCATTCGCTGAAATGATAAGAAGTTTACGTTATCGACAAACACATATTGCGCTTTACTAAACAAGAAACGTGGAAGGCGGCCGCCATGTTTGAAACTTTGCTGGGCTGGTATAATCTGAAAGTGTTGGGGATGAAGCATAACCGCGCTCTGCCCACGACCTGAAAAACACGTTGCCCCGAATGCGGTGAAAACGTCTACATAGTTTGAAAACTAAATTTTTTTCAACAGACGGTTGTACATATACAACAGATGTTGCGGCAATCTTCTTGGAGTGGGGCCACACACACGGGTGCCGAAATGGCATGTCCCCCTTCACTTCAGTGTATAGCACAACGTGTACAGTACACGAAGCGTCGATTGTTCAGCAGATGAGAACAGCAAAAGAAGGGCGTCTTTTGCCGGTTAGCATTTTACCCCTTTTTTCGGTTCGGTTCTCTGCGTCCTTGAAACCGAAACCGTCAGTTCAGACAGCACCCGGCGCAACAGATCGGAATACAGCGGCAGCAGCAGTAGCCCGGCGTTTTCATCAATATATCGCATCGGGAGTTTTACTGTTTGCTCGCTAAGGACGCGCTCCACAACCTCGGTTTGCTATCCTTCACCTTTTTTTCTATCCTGCGACGCGACAGCCTGGAAACCTGATGTCGATTTCATGCCAGCACTCCAAGTAAACTGAGTGCGTTGAGACGAGGCTCGCAACGTTTATTTGTAAATCGCGCCACGAAGCATGCGCTTGTGTTGACTTTTCTAGTCATGTAGGCAACGCATGGCAATAAAACTGAGGAGAAAGATAATCTTACAAGAAGGTTTGAAAAATAAACTGGCGCTTCATTTTTTTCATGTGACTGAGATCTGGAGGCCTTCGCGCGAGAAAAATCCCAAATCCGCATTACGATGCTTCGGGTGTGGAAACAAAATAGTGGCCAGTGAGAAAAACCTCTTGCCTGGAGAAATTCCTCATTGCTGAGTTAGCTATCGTTATTGAGTCATTGACACGCTGCCCGATAACTCATTAGAAACTTCGTGAAATAGAGTATAAATTTTCCGGCAGGCACTCTGTGGTCATGAATAGAAATTTAACGGTTTCTCTGCAGAGTGAGGCACTGTCGTCAGCGCGCTTAAGACGAATGCTTGATTGCTCATTCTGCACTGATAAAACAGCCCCTGAGCGCTGGGCGCTCAGTCCGAGACCGTGCTGCACGGTGTGTTTGCGGCGGTTGGAGACAGATCGTTCCCTCCTTACGTGCTAACATTGTCTCGGACCGAGCGGTCGACGCCCAGCGGCGCTAATGTCAGTGCAAGACACGCGCTCCAGCGTTCGTGTTAAGTGTGCTGACGGCGATACATAAAGGTGAACAGTATAGCTAAACTTGAGAGTTAGTGATACATCTAAATCGTATCAATGCAGAAGACGAGGACAAAAAACAGGAAAACAGAGGAGAAGCGCTTACTCGTGTTGCTGTCAAGGTAACCAACTTCACTGTCATGTAGGAAAACGAAGAGCTTGCTTAAGCGCAGTCTTTAATTTTTTCTTCAATTGGTACGTTTCACTGATCCTCTTAATAGCCTAAGGTGAAGCGACGAAAAGCAAGACTTGCGCTCTCGGAAATGATCAACAATATTAGTGCACCGTGTTAAATCTCGAGAGATTTCATGTTGTTTAGGACGTGTATTAACAGACCGCACTGTATTACTAATGTATACTTGACCACAGATAGCGGAATTTTGTAAATGACACCCTGGGAGACCGCTACAAATTTCGTTTCGTGCTTAATCCGGCACGACCCTTTACATTTTTATTGGCTTTTCAGCCATTTTTTTACAACTGCACAAATTGTTTCCAGTTTTGGTTTTGAGGAGACAACCATACCTTGTAGCCACAAGTTCAAGATTTTTCGAAAAACGGCCGATGTAAGGAAGGCCCGTTGACTTCATTCATGCTGTCCTTTGTCTGAGAATGTTATCGAAGGCGAGGTCTTGAGCTTTTTGTTAACTTATTGCAATCCAACTTGACGACATAACTGGTCTATCCGACATCTCTGAGTCCTTTAGCTTGTTTGCAGAAGTCTTGGTTTATCAAGTAAAAACAAAAGAATCTGTCCTCCAAAATGTGGGACTTGAGGGCACAGGCGCTACTACCATTTACGTGAATGAGCACTTAACACGAAAGAACAAGCAACTTCTTGGTGCTGCCCTGGCGGAAAAGAAAAAGGCCAGATGGAAATACGTCTGGGTCAGCTGGGGTAAAATTTTGGCCACGGAAAGGTGAACAGACCGATGCCATTCGAATTGCAAACAAAGATGATATCGCCCGCATCAAATAATCTTAGACGTAATTGTGTTGGTCCGGGCTTTTCATTTAATCAGTATGATTCCCAACTCAGCCTCTTTCATTACTAAATCGTCCACACTAAAATCAAATCTTCGTTATCTACACCCATGTTTTTCCTTATTGCACTTGAATGTCCCTAGCGTGAGGAACAAACAAGATGAGCTGGACATTTGGCTAAAGTCCCTGCAAGTTAATTCTGATGCATTCATGTTCACAGAAACATGGTTAAGCAAAGATGAACCTTCCCCTACTTTTGCTGATTACATGCCAATACGATTAGACAGAACTGGTACAGGTGGTGGACTGATTATTTATCTACAACGAAAGTACGCATATCATATTGTTGATGAGTGCACAGGGTTGAATAGGGATATAGAGTGCCTAACGATGGGAACCTGCACGTTTTTAGTTGTTGACCTGTACAGACCACCGACTGGATACAAGCGGCATTTTCTACAGCATTTAGAAAATGTAATAATCTACTCTATTAATACTAATAAGCAGTTCTTTCTCTTGGGAGATTTAAACATCAACACGTTGGCTGACGACTCTTCTGCGCGCGACTTCATGAATCTCTTATCCTCTTATGGGTGCGAAAATACTATTACCATGCCAACTCGAATCACGTCACAAAGTTCTACTTCTATATATATATGTTTTTCAAACCTGAATGCGTCAGATTATAAAGCAGGGGCATTATCATGAGACATCAGTGACCACCTGCCCATATTCTTTGCCACACAACACGCCCTAACAGCGAACTATAAACGCCGCAGGCTTCAATATAGGGTGGTAAATGACTCCTCCTTAAGCTATTTTCATTCTTTATTTGAGCGGGCTGACTGGTCGAACGTGTACCTATAGCAGGATGCAAATTCTGCGTACGATGTTTTTCTTCGGGTCTTCCTGAGTTGCTACAATGATGCATTTCCGCTGGGAGAGTATGAAGAATGCAACCGGAAAATTAAAAAAACCTCTGGATTGTCTCCGCCTTACTAAAATGCATCAAGAAGAGAAATAGTATGTTCACCAAATTCATAAAATCCAAAGACGGCGACTTGTTCAAAGAATATAAAAATATCGCAATGAATTAAACGCTGATATCAAGAAAGCCAAACTTGCATATTATGAAACAATGTTTGCCAGGATATGAAAGAATCCGGCAAAGATCTGGAGGCAGGTAAATTACCTTACTGGCAGATACCCATCACCGGTTTAGGCTGACCAAATTGTAATCAATAACTCCATAGTACGCAAGACGCTAGGAGTAGAAATTACCGAGTATTTAAATAATGCAGCCGTACCTCAGCCGTCTGTTCAACAAAGTGGGAACTACTGGCATTCTCGTCGAGTGATTTCATTCGTTTTGGAAGCTGTTACTGAAAGAGCAATCAGTGGTCTTATAATACACTTAAAAATAATGTCGCAAGTGGGTATGATGAAATTAAAGCTGAACCTGTAAAGCGCGCGTCATTAATAATCAGTCCTGTCCTAGCCTATCTCATTAGTCTCACGTTTTTTACTGGAGTCTTCCCGGATAAACTAAAGCTGGCCAAAGTTATTCCAATACACAAAGGAGGTAGAACTGACGATATTAAAGGCACACTGAGGAGAAATTTAAATTCGCTTGTATCGATAGAATACCAGCTCCTGATCACAAAAACGCCACACTTACTGAAAACAAAGCTCTTGTAATGTAGAAAATAGCAAGAACCAAAATACAGGTGTCGCCGCCACTGGCCAATCTCGCAAGTACAAGCGTGATGACTTCCTTGTACAAGAGGCGCCACCTTGGAGGAATTTTCCTCACTTCATGGAGATCACGAATCTCTGAGGCTGGCAAAGGAAGGTTGCGCACCGCACCGCTAGCCGTCAGAAATCACGGAGTCTGCGTTTACGACACGTATCACGTCACTCCGTTCTGAGACGTCATAAGAGTTGCCGTGGCGTCCTAAGAGTTCCCTGAGTTTGAATCAGAGCGGCGGGAAAAACTTTTTCATCTTCAAATCCAAATTTCTTTGAAATAAATGCATCTTTCGCGCCCGGTCAAGGGGCAACAAAGCCATGAAATGCCGTACTATCAGATTTTGCTAACAAAAAAAAATGATAGAGTTCTCCTCAGTGTCCCTTTAAGAATTACCAACCAATCTCAGTGCTACCGGTGTTTTCAAAGATTTAAGAATTGTCAATCAATAACCGGCTGTCAAAATATCTAACCAAGTATCATATAATATCACCCTCGCAGTATAGTTTTCAGAAAATACGACAACTCCGGACACTCTTCTTGCCGTCAAGCTGTAAATAATCAGAAATTTTGAATATCAGCTGTTCACCTTAGGAATTTTTCTCGATCTACGCAAAGATTTTGATTCCGTTGACCACGAAATCTTCGCTATAAAATTAGGTTGCTACGGGATTCGAGGCATCACATTGGACCTTATCAAGAGCTACATATCATTTCTGTGTGAGTTTGTTAAAATAGACTGTACTTCTTCGAAACAACTTGATATCAAACTAGGTGTTCTGGAAGGTTCGATGTTAGGTCCGTTACTTTTCCTTTTGTATGTGAATGACAAAACGAGCTACAAATAACACCCACAATAACCATGTTTGCAGACGACACTAGCTTGTTCTTTTCAGGTAGAACTCGGCATGACAATGAGCAATCGGACAATCTGTATTTAAATGATTTATCCACATGGTTGCTACACAACAAATTTCAGTTAAATGCAGTAAAAACGAAGTACATGATATTTAAGCCAATCAAAAAGCATAAAAAATAAACTTACGGTACAGAGGACACATCTTAGAACAAGTCAGTGCGCAAAAGTTCTTTGGGGTATGGTTTAGTGAAGAGTTGTCTTGGACCCCTCATGATAATCATGTGCTCTCCGAACTCGTGAGGTCTGTTGGATGTATCAGAAAAATAGCTTCTCTTCTACATTTCTGGCTAAAGCAATCACTATATTACTCCCTGTTCTATTCTAAACTTTTGTATGGCATTCTGGTCTTGGGAACAACGACAGAAGGGAATTATGATAAGCTAGAACTGCTCCAAAAACGTGTCCTCCGAATTTATTTGAACCACACCGGCGCTATTAGATTGTTGTCGACGCAACCACTTTTTCCCAGATTTGATGTTTTACTAGCAAGTAAATTCTATTTATGGATACTGGGACAGCGAATATAAAAAAGAAACTCCACAGTGTTTACACAACTGTTTTGGATCAATATGATGTCCGTAACCCCGAACGCAAAAATAAAAAAGTTGGAATGAATGCTGGAAAATAAGATCTGGAAAACCAAGTAATAGACATGTTAAATAACTCTGCGTCTATTTTAGATTTCTGCCTACCTAGAAAAAGGTGAAAACGTGAACTGCCGGCAATTTTGTTTTCTGTTGAGATTGTTTGGCAACAATGATAAATGTAAATTTTCTTTTCAATTGTTGACTTCTTTTTACGTGTTTTTGTGATATTGGAGCGAATCTTCAATGTGACTTTAAAAAAACTGTTCATAGTGCTTAAGTACAGCAATGTTGTATAGGATATATTCATGTACTATCTGTAACGATGCTTCTGTTCTTTGTACCAGCTCTCTGCTGTGCTGCTTTAGGTTGCTCCTTTTGTTACTGGGGCAGAGACATCGTCAGGCAACCATGCCTTTAGTGTCTGCCACCCGCAAGATGATGAGATTTTCCTGCAAATAAAAACTGACTGACTGACTGATCATACGATGATAGCATTTTGTCAACGCTGATTTGAAAGATGAAACAGTTCTGGTTTTCAATGTTTTATATTGGTGTGATTTGTAGGTCATCGACGGTTTATCCAGCATAGGTAGATACTTCGAAAAGATATGTCCTTTCTCTGCTTTCATGAGCCAGTCTAAAAACTGCAGCTAGTTATCCACTGTAACCTCAGTGGTAAACTGCACATCAAGTGCCTTTTCTTTGCATATTTTTAGCACATCATTCAAGTGCATGTAAAACTTGGTTCTTTCAACAAAGAACGCTAAGTCTTTAGCATGTCGGAAGATTAGTGATGGTAACCGACACAAGTTTTTTTTGGATGCTGCGATCAAATCAAATTACAAAAAATATCGCATAGCAGAGCGGCCACCCTAGTGCCAATGCACACAGCACACACTTTCTGTTCGGGTATAAAGTTCAGCTTTTTATCACCTTTGCAACGAGAGGAGCTCAAGGAACCTGGCAACCGAAAAGCTGCTTACATTTATAAATTATTATTGGTTATTGCCGACCGTATTACATTTTGAAACGGCACTCGTACTTTTATTGCGCGGTAGAGAATTTAAAGAATCTATCACGTCGACGCTAAAGGCAGCACAGGTAGTTCGGTTTTCACAATTGAGACTAACGACGCTTTCAGAGTTTGGAAGGATAAATGAATCATTAATAACCAATGAGGCAGGATGCTTCTTCAGGTACTCAGAAACTTTATATTGTCAGGTACTTCGGTCAGTCACTACATCGCGAAACGGCATGCCCTCTTTAGGCGCCTTTGGTGAGAAGTAAATTTTGCAACTGTGGCGTCTCGCCTGATTCGCCCCTGCCACAAATCGTTACTGCAGGTTCAACTCTTCGAGTAAGAGCAGCGCTTTGGTTCTTAAATGCTGTAGATTTGCCGTTACCGAAGCAAAGTTTTTCCTGGACAGCTTCAATTGCTTTCTCCGAAAACAGCGTTCTTCGGAGGGCAACAGAACAGCCCTACTTATATGCTGTCAGCAGTCACAGTGGATCCAGGTAGGCAGCTGTTCCTCGAGATCTAGGAACAGCTGGGCCTTCGTAAAGCTGTTCGTACAGCTTTTAGCTCAGGTGACCATCCAGATACTTGTTGGAGAATAAAATATGATTTGATTTGATTTCCTCAGTGATCCGATGTCAAGACCAAAACGTTAAAAACACTCAGTGAGGTATCTTGATTGGTAGTTGTCCTGAACAAGTTGATATATCGACCGGGGAAGCACACCTTTTCCTGTTTAGAAAGGTGTGCTTTTTAGAAAGGTTGTAGTGGATTCTTCGAATCGACGTTTCACCAGGATTTACCGGATTGGGTGTTCATCAACGCGTTTCTCCTGTGTTTCCTATCCATTCGTTTTCCGCTTTTCGCACCGTTGACCTTAAAGAATATATAACATGTCTATCCAAGCGGTACTCACCTCTGGGACAGAAACACGGGAGGAAGCGAAATGCACACTAAATACAAATCAACCCAGATGGGTGTTTTTGGCTTGTCCTCTAGCGTCCTCCCAAATCGAGGTTCGACATGGCAGTGGCGACGACGTGAATGCACACCGGCTAAACCCCGCCCTTCTGCCTTGTTGCAGATTGCTTCGCCAACGGTTGCAAGTGCTGCAGCGACTACATAACGTGGAGCATCGGCATCGACAGCAAAACGTCACCGTCCCTGGCACTGGTTATCTGCACAGCGCATCGAGCGACGAGAAGCCTATAACGCCAAGCCGTCACCGCCCCCAGCTTCACATGGCAGTGGCGACGATGTGAAGGCACACCGGCTAAACCCCGCTCTTCTGCCTTGTTGCAGGTTAGTGCTTACAGCGTACTGCTGCCGTTGATTAATTATCTACGTCGTCTCCAATGCCAAAGTTGAAATCTGTTGTTGTTTCAAAGATGTCGAAACAGCTGGCTAAAGTGAAGGATGAAATGCGAGCAGAATTTCTTAAGCTCAAAGAGGAGCTCCGACAAGAAATGAAGACGATGAAAGAATCAGTTGAGCGGAGTTTAAGGAATGAAATTCGGGAAATACGAGCTGATCAGATTGAAACAAACAAAGCCCTTAGATATGCGAACGAAACACTCGAGGAACTACAGAAAAAACTGGACAATGAAATTGAAAAAAACTCTAAGCTGGAAAAAGAGAATGAAATTCTTCGTTCCAAATGTGGGAACCTAGAGCAAAACACTGCAGAACTAGAGAAACGCCTTGTTCGTTTAGAAATGTACTCGCGAAAGGCGAATATTGAAATCCAGGGTGTAGAGCAGAAAGAAAGTGAAGGTGTACTGGAGATAGTTTCCGAACTTGGGAAGGCTATCAGTGAGCCTATTTCCGAAGCTGACATAGAGAGTTGTCACCGTTTGCCCGCTCGACAAGGAAAAACGCCAAACATTCTCGTCCAGTTCAAGCCACGAGCGAAACGCGATGAAACGCTCAGAAAAGCAAAGAAAATGTGTCTCACAAACACCGATGTAGGAATCGAAGGTAGTGACCCAATATATGTGAATGAACATCTTTGCCCAGTCTTGAAACGTTTGCTTGGCCTGGCTGCCAAAAGGAAACGGGAGCATCAGTGGAAGTCGGTCTGGTCGGTTAATGGAAAGATTTTCGCAAAGCAGGCAGACGGCACTGATGCTGTGCAGATAGAAAATGAAAAGGACCTTAAAAATATCTGCTAGGCAATGTTTAGAGCCGCACAGCGATACCGCATCAATCGAAAATGCGCTATCACGAATTTGCTTTTCCCCATAACATAAACTTGAACAGACCACACAAAACCCTGTCTTACATATCAACGCACGTTTTGCTTGTAACAAGGATGAGTGCATTAGTAGTTTTATATATGAATTTAATTTCAAGTTTAAAATAATATTGTTGACAGAAACTTGGTATTATGAGCATAGTAATATGCTTTACCTAGAGGGCTATATAAACTTTTTTATTAATCGATTTGGTAGACGCGGCGGTGGTATTGCTATATATGTCGATTCTGCCCATGACTGCGGGATAGTTCCAGAGATTTCAAAATCATGTAATGATTTTGAAATATTAACTTTGAAATATAAGCAGGAAGCGGTTACAGTTGTGTACCGGCCTCCGGATGGCAAGGTTTCAAATTTTCTTACCTTCTTTGACATAATTTTTGACTACATGCGTGTTAATAACCTGAGATTAATTTGCGGGGGTGATTTTAATATTAACATTTCTCAACATGATACTGCGGCAAATGACCTTATCACAACGATTCACAGCTCTGGTTTCACAAATGTAATTGAAACATCAACTCGCGTCACGTCATCTAGTACGTTATACTTGATTTACTGATAACAAACATAGAGACGGTCATTTCCGACGCTGGTACTATTACATCAGATATTAGTGACCACTGTCCAGAGTTTATGATCTACAACTCAGAAACAAGAGCTAAAACTGATGCTTCTTGCCCGATTACATTGCAGTACATAACAGACCTCGCATTGCAGTCATTTAAACATGATGTCGCCGTTTATGATTGGTCGTTTATATTTCGCATTAAAGATGCAAGTGATGCCTATACCGCATTAATTCAAATCTTCGTGCAGATATACATGACACTTCCCATTTAGGAGCTTTAAAAAACCAAGAAAGATAAGGAAACCCTGGGTCACAAGGGCTCATTTAGGCGTGATCACAAAGAAGATTACTCTTTATCATCTCTTTCTGCGCACGCGCTCGCCTGCCGATCTAGATGGTTTTAAAGCAGCCAAAAACAGGCTGAATGCTGAATTAAGGCGGGCCAAGAAATTGTACTTCCAAGAATTATTCTCTGATATCGCGCGAAAGAGCCCAAATATCGTTTGGAAAGTAGTAAATAAGGTCTTAGGTCTCTGAAAGAAAAATACAGAGCAAAACATAATTACTTTCAACAACTCCGAATTGACTGGAACATTTTAATGAACATTTTATTAAATCTATACCAAGGGACAATAACCCATTAAGTTTGGATATGACTATTCATAGCGTTCCCGAAAGTATGTTTTTGCAGCCAACCAATCAATCAGAAATCTACAGAACATTTATTCATTTGAATAACAGTGCAGCATTAGATGTAGATAATATGCAAGTAAAGCCTGTTAAATATGCTTTGGAGGATATTCTTCCTGTTCTAACTCATATCTATAACTTGGTCCTTGAAACAGGTGTAATTCCAGTTGCCATGAAGAAAGCTAGATTAACTGCAGTTCATAAGGGGGGCGATAAAAAATTGGTTTCAAATTACAGACCAATATCTGTTCTCCCAATATTTTCAAAGGGGCTAGAGAAACTAATTTATGATCGGTTAATTCTTTTTCTAGAGAAGCATAATGTGCTAAGCAATGCCCAACATGGATTTCGGAAAAATAGATCAACAGAGACAGCCTTATTGACTGAAAGAGAATATACTACAAAATATAGAAAATAACAATTTTACCATAGGTTTATTTATTGACTTCACGAAGGCCTTTTATTGTCTTAATCACGATATACTGCTGCATAAACTTTCACTCTACGGAATTCGGGGCATACCACTAGAACTGTTTCGGTCATATTTGAGTGGCAGAACGCAGTGCGTATGCATCGATAGGGAACAGTCAAATTTCTTAACAGTTACACATGGTGTGCCACAAGGAAGTGTTTTGGGGCCTTTATTATTTAATTTATATGTAAATGATATTGTTACACTAGACCAAACAGAGAAGTTCATGATATATGCAGATGACAGCGCAGTCTTATTTTCTGGTCCAAGTGTACACAAATTAGTACTAAAATGCAATGATATGCTTGACAAGCTCTTGCTCTGGTCGCAGCGCAACAAGATAGATAATGCAGCAAAAACAAAAGCAATTATCTTCCGGGCAACAAATAAACCACTTCAATTTCAACACGCAATTATATATGCTGATGAAGAAATTGAAATTGTGCATGAGCACAAAATTCTGGGAGTTGTTTTTTCGTCTAACCTCAGCTGGGATACGCAGGTGAAAAACATCTGTAAAAAGCTCGCTACGACAGCAGGAGCACTGTCACGATGCCGAACGCTGCTGCCCACAAACGTTAAGCGACAAATTTATTATGCACTCTTCGAATCTCATAATAATTACTGTAGCTTAATATGGGCAACCACTACGAAAACAAATATCGCGAAGATTCTGCGCCTCCAAAAGAAAACCCTTCGTCACATCGCAAACGTACACTGCTTATCCCCAACAAACGTTTTGTTTCCATTGTATCACATTGTCCGCATTGACCATATGTATGATTTCCGGATGCTACGTTTGTTTTCTTTCTCTAACAGTGCTTACAAGGCCTTTATAACTGAAACAGCGTTCCTAAAAATTAAACATATTTCTGCTCATACCCGCAGCACGGACACTTGGTTTGTTCCTCATTTTAGAACTAATTATAAACTCCAAACATTGCAACACAATCTTCCGCATGTACTTAACAAATATAAACATACCACAAATTTCAGGTTCAAAGAATTGCGACGGTATTTCGTAGAGTTGTGAACTATTTCTTTTAGATATGTTACTTCTGATTCTCTAGGTGGCCTGTGATGTACAGAGACAATTTTGTGCATTTCTCTAATATTTCGATTATTTCATACAATTTGATGTGTTTATTCTGCTTTTCATGTGTGTATATGGGTTCAAAATTTTTTTAAGTGAACAATAAGTGCGTCTTTGAGATTCTATTATATGTGCATTTCTTAATTACGTATTATTTTTGCACTAGATGAGCCTAGAAGTTGCAGTGTATTCATTGTTTGTATTTGATAGTGTGTGTATTTGTTCTCCTTTGTTGTATCTTTCTTATGTTCATTTCCATCAGCTGGTATGTCGAAGCCACTGCTATGTAAAGGTTTTCCTGGCCCAGTCAAGTTGCAAAAGCAGCTTTTTGCCTGGAAATCCTTCCAGTTGTTCTGGAGAAATAAATTCAATTCAATTCAACTCAATATAAACCGTTAGACTTGGGGTAGATATCAGCACCAAAAATACGGACGACTTACGGTTGGCGAAAGGAGCAGATTGGGTGTAAATTTTTACACCAAAAACTACGAAGCACTTGCGGTTGACAATGCGAGTATATTTGGTGTAGATCTTTACCCCAAACCATACGATGCACTTCCGGATTGCAGTGGGAGGTTTAAACCGCGGCGATATGCTGAGCGGTGGCTGCGGTGTCGTGTTTATGCAGGCGCCGATTTTGTAACGCCGGCATCAAGAAGGAGGTGATGACAGCGGTCCGTTTTTCTTTATTGCATTTTTGCTCTTTCTTGCAGGGCTACTAGAACTGCTAACTATATAGGCGGAACGGTGCTAGTTAATCACAATAATCAGGTTCGAATGCGCTTTGTAATCATGAACACAGCCCGATCGAACTTCAATTTTGAGATATAACAACCAGCCCCGTTCCGTACATGCCGTTACAAAGTAGTACTGTAAGGAAAAGGGCAAGAACGTTGGATACAAAGTGCATCGGACCGCTGTCTTCACCTCCTCCTGTATGCCTGCGTTGCGCGATCGTGGCGCCATGCATACACACGACGTCGCAGTCACGTCGCAGCGTACTGCCGTACATCGCGGAAACGAAACGAGACCAGCGGTGGCGGCAAGGAAACGTCTTTAATCTGACTCCGCTGAGTATACGTCACTTCTGTAAAAAATACACAAACCATGGCTCCGGCGCTAGCCGAAAGTATCTTGACGGGGTGGCTCCCAATGGGCAAGAAAAGCAGAGTTGGGGAGAGGACAGGCAATGAAACTGAAAACAAGACCGTGGTAACGGATCTACGTGTCAAATTCCTGCCACATTTTTCTTCTCATAAAAGTATACCATCTCTTCAGTGTGGTCCAAAAAACGAATCCCTGAAGTTAAAGATCCTGAATGGTGCACAAGCCACTTGCGGGCAGCTCCACATTGGACAAATAATGTTTGCCATCTCTCTGCCTTTAGAAGTTTTTAAAAAGAATTCAATTGTATATTATATCCTTAAAATCCGTTCATTACTGTTAGTTATTTTTGCAATCCATAATGGACCTTTTTAAAGAAAATTTTGAATTCCGTGCTCCACTCGCGCATTCAAAACATTTTTCGAGCACTATATTCATCCAGTCTATAAGTCCTCAAAGTCGATAAAAGCAGGATTCGCAGTAAAGATTACAGAAAAACATTGCATATAGCTTGTGCTCCGTGGTTTTATTTTCAAACAAAAATATAGTTCTTGGATTTTACCTTCATAGTGCAAGGTAGACTTTTTTTTTAAGACTGCAGTTTTAAGCCCTTTACAGAACATTGTTACTAGCACGTACTCAAAGCACTGTTCGAAATTTAACTTGTGCATGCGACTTACATTTGTTCCATTGGATGTTCGAAATTACTGAATTACACAGACCACCGCTAAAAATAGCACTGGATTATCACAAATGTCAGTTACTAACCTACAAACATATCAGAAATATTAACACCAGCAGCATTAAAATGCTGCTTAACATGTCAAGCTTATTCAATTGAAAAGAAATTGTAGAGCCTGCGTAAAGTAAAGAAAAGGTCACAAAGACCTGTAGATTTAAATTTTATTTTTTTAAACGGAGAACAATAAACAACATTTGAAACCACAATTCTTGGACAGGTATTAGAGATAGGGACTAACTTGAAATCAGCACATAAAAGTAATCAAAACGATACAATAGCAAATCTTGAAAAACAATGCAGAGTT
This sequence comes from Amblyomma americanum, assembly GCF_052857255.1. NCBI lineage: Eukaryota > Metazoa > Arthropoda > Arachnida > Ixodida > Ixodidae > Amblyomma > Amblyomma americanum. The sequence continues at coordinate 76,529,266 of NC_135499.1, forward strand.
GACTTGAAAACTTCTTTGCTGCACTTCAGGCTAACTGGTGCTGTCAGATAAGATTAGCTAAAAAAATTTTATGCACCATACAATTCCCAGTGGCTAATTCCAAGTGGCTAACTTCAAGATGCAGATTACAAACTACAGTAAAAGAAATAGTAAACAGACATTCTAAAGCAGCCCACTAAATCTACAGTAAAATATCACAGGTATTTAACCTCTAATGTTGGTGTTTGTTCTTGAGAAACACATAGGATGAACATAACCTTAGAAAACGTATACAATACATTCTATTTAACACATAATCACATAAAAAGAACACAAAACGAAACTTAACACTCAATATATGAGGGCCTATGCTCTAGAGAAAGTTTTTGTGCCCCGAAAGATATGTTAGCCACCCATTTGAAGGAGCCTGTCGGAAATAGAATGCAGCACTCATAACTTATATGGAAAAAAATTAGAATACAGAAACACATGCGCACATGCTTTTCAATCCTGCTAACCAGTAATGACTTATGCTGAAACACAAGGAAGTAGTCAACCTGGTATAACATGACTTTGCACTCTACAAGCAAAGCAAAAACACATGGGCTAAGGTCAAAGCGCTCAGGACACAGGCATTCTCTTTGATCGCGAGAAAGGCATTCATCACCTTCACTTTAGGACGAAGTGAAGAAAAATTCCAGAAAAGTTCCCATGACAAATGATCAGACTAAGACTAAGAACAGACTTTGGGACTAAATAAGTTATTGAATTTCTGAGGACCTGTGTCTAAGCACATATTTCCTTGAAAACTTAATTGTTCACCAAATCCATTATCACCACTATTTTTTTTTCAAATTAACGGATATGTATAAATGCAAGCAAATGTGTCATGTGGCAGAACGGGAAGTCTATTAAAAACAAAAAAAATACAAAATGCTGACAGCACACAGGAAGCTGTCCGAGCTAGATGCAAAAAGATAAAAACCATGACTAGCCCATGCAGGGACAAGAAACCAGTGGGGTGATGATTCTTGGGGTCAACGAAATGTTGCTGTTCCTCTTTGTCATGTCTTTCCATGCTGTCACATAATGCGAGTACAGCATTTGTCGAAGTTTAGAGCCCAAGGAATTCGCTTCTGAGCCTTGTTGTGCATCGCTAGCATTCCAGATCTCTTGAAGGTACAGAAAATCTTGCCCTGACCACTGTGAAAGTTGGACATCCATGGATGCTCAGAGGCCTTATTACACGGCTTAGAAGCCAAACGCTTTGGCTCTGTACTTTTTGACAAAGGCTATACATCAGTTTTCTCATAGATTCATGCTGATATTGTTTTCCTTTTTCTTCGCTCTGGCCAACTGTATCATGTTAACATTAATAAGTTATAGCAGCACAATTTGCGTTCCTTAACCAGTATTCCAAGCAGTACTAAAAACTAGACATGTAAAACATGTAAAGGCAGATAGAAGAGGCAGCTGAGAAGGAAAGACGAAGTGGTTTTTAAAAACTGATGAGCTCAAAACCATCGAAGCGTGGTTTATTTTAAGCCAAATATCTAAAAGCTCTCTCAAGAAAGGTCAGCAGACAGAGTGCCTTCTTTAGATATCCCAAACGGAACACCCAGAAGGCTGCAAACAGCAGACTCCCCACAGAAGCGATGAGGTTTTCACTACAGGGTGATGGCCAATGAACAGGAAAACTGCGCCTTGATAGGTGAGGAGGCATGCTGTAAGTGCTTGGTCCTGCAAAATTAAAAACGAAATATCACTGACATTTCTAACACTTGTAGAAGTGCAAAAAAGTACTGTCGCATTTCAGTATAATGCACATTACGACTACACTATCCTAGGGATGAATTCATGAGGGGGTGGTCTCCCCTCCTCAAAGTGAGAAATTTTACAAAGAGAAACCATGCTAAACCCAATTTTTTCAAGAATAAAGGGAAAGAAATGCGAGGTTCAAACATGTCACTGACCGATTTTTAAAGATAATGGTAACCAGGCTAATGTACTTGGAGTTATCAACACTGTCCAGCTTCAACTTCATTGCCCACTACTATGTGCAGGAGACCTTGGTGACAAGTTTTGTATCAAAACTTTTTCATTCATGATTCGTTAGTATGGATGAATCACTTGGCGAGAATTTCGCTCGGAAACCAAAGTGTCCATATTACAGAGGTGCGACTGTACATATGATTTGTCCATTAGAGCCATGATCGCATTTAGTGGGCCACCAAAACTATGCAAAAGTTAAACAAAATGCTGCGATGGCCTCCCTGCCAAAGATTTGAAAACCATATTCTAGCTATAAGACAACTGAGCTGCTCAATCTCATTTAATTGCAACCAGTGCAGCAACAGCCTAACTGTAATCGAACTAGAGGCTAAAGAAACAATGGTGAGCCACTGCTCATAAGGGAGCGTGATACAAAGTGTGTATTCGAAAGGTATAGTTGCACACGAAATCTGCCACTCTTGCTTTATCCGTGACATATGATACATATGGCGACTACAGGAATTTTTGCTGAGCATCGAAGAAGCCAATGTTCTCTAGGGAATCACATTTTGAGCACCCGTAACAGCCCCGGTACTCCCCATGAATCATATTTGCGTGTGTATAATGAAGACCTATAAATACAAAACTGATATGGTGTTGTTCAAAGTGTATATCGCCAATATACACAGCTTGTGAAGTAGCACTTCACAATGATTGGATGCCATCGAAGACTACAACACAAAACACTCTTTTCCAACTGAAAATAAAAAATAGCTGCACCGTATCCAGACCTCATTACCATTTGTCAATGAAATAAAAAGACCACAGTCGCAAAAGCAAATCATGGTGATCGCCTCTCCATAGTTTCGTGCAAGTCTAAAGAAACCACAACCATCTCAACATTGGATTATTGGTTATTTGAAAAAAGTGGTAGTGAACACGCGTGAAAATGAAACAGTAGCAATGCCAATCACAAAATAGCAGCGTGTCAGTACGCTGTATCTGGTTTAGTCATGCAAGTACTCTATTTCCAGAACTGGGCATAATTGCAGCATTTACACTGGCTCCTTATTCCTACTATTGTCTTTTTTTAATTGCATAAGTAACTATGCCTGAATTTTAACGAACATTTCTTGGGGGTCAGCAGCTCCTTACTGTCACTGTTTGCATCCTGCCTCTTTGCAAGATAACGAACGAAACACCAGGCCTTTGTGCCAGCCCCATTCTAAAATAATCACAAAACCCAAGCTTTGCTAAGGCTCGTGACATCAATGACTAAATTTCAGTAAACTCTGTGCCTAAAAGTTAGTCATCAGATGGTCAGATAAATACTGAGCTGCTACTCTCGTACAAAAATTTCAGTTCCTGCCTAGGTCCACCAATAATTTGCACAAAAATACCTACAAGTGTTGCAGGGGCAGGGGGCATCTTTCTTTGCGACTTAACTCTGAACTGTTTGGTACTGCTTTCAGATTAAACTGATGCAACCTTGGAGTTCTTCACAGATTAGAACATGTATAGAACAATGTCCAGTCAGGTTTGATAGCAAACAAATCATTATGAATAAAATGTATGTCGTTCGAATTACTGACTCCAATAATGATAGGTGAGCAAGGCAATGAAGTATGTGATGCTTTGAAATTAAAGCAGCTGTTATACTTTCACAAATAGTGACAGCACGTTTATACTGCACCCATCGAAGTTATGCCGCAACGAACTGCAGAACATAAGAAAAGAACTGACAGCCGTTGCTTTCTCGCTTTTACTCGTGTTCCGGTGGCAAAGAGATTGCGCCATTGACTGAAAGCAACAAATAATCAGATTGGAATTCTAAATGTGGCGGCCGAATCTATGACGGCAGAATACAAGTATGCACTTCAGAAGCTTGAGCACATTCATTTGCTGCGAAGCGAACGATAAGCAAAATTATGTTTTTTTTTGTGGGGAACCATGGCATTTTAGAAAAAGCAACCTGATTTTTTTTATGTTAATAGCGATGCCGCATACCTCGTTCTGCGAACATGCGTGAAATTAAGAGTGGCCAAAAATGCTGCACATATCCAAACTAAAATGACACAAATGCTTCGGAGGGCACTAAAATAACAATTCCGAAAACATACAGCCGCTTGCAAGGTGTACTTCAGCGCAGACGCAAGCAGACTTGTACTACAGAGCGCTCGTGCGGTGCTTTGCGGAATGAAGGCGAACTTATAACGCAGGCAGTGGGGTTGACTGACAATGCATGTGCTCAAGCGCTGGCGCATAGTCATATAAAACAACTCATACACTGGCAGCGCGTCGTTAAGAAAACTGCGCTAATGTTTTGCTCCATTCCACAGCACAGTGCTCCAGCGCTCCACACAAGCCTGCTCACGTCTTTATCGTACTACGATATTCAAGACGCAAAATCACTTATCATGGCGGCGAGACGGATGTGAGACGGCAGGGATTCAAAATATCCTTCAGGGCAGCAGTGTCGGGGTAGAAATTTCTCTCCCGCTGGCCAAGGGCGCGGTAAAGGCAGCTCTTGTCTCAATTCGCTCACAACGGCGTCATACCGCCATTCGCAAACCAGAGCGAGGGGCAAGCTCAGCCGTCGTCTACGATATCCACTTCGGTGAACTCGGTTAAGCATCCATCTTTCGTTTCTCCGTCGCGCATCGAAAAGCAGCAGCGGCAAACGCACAGTCGCTGCACACGATATCCGTTCCAAGAGAGGCTCCAGACAACCCACCGCGCTCAAATCTGCGACGCAATCCGAGACGGTCCCGCTGGCGCTGCTAGGCCTAGCGCCTACGCCGCTTCGGTCACAGCGTCCGCACTCACGAGTCACGACTCTCTCGCCGTCTTCTGATCCTTTGCGCCGCCTGCTGTCTATTGCATCTCGACCGGAACCAAAACTTGCTGCTTCGTTCCGGAACTAAGCGAAACAGATAAAAGTACACAGTTCCACTGGCGCGTTTTTTTAACAGCAGCAGGAATTCGACCTCGCTCCGTCTCAGTTGCCGTACGGTGTTTTTTTCAACTTCCGAACGGCGACAACAACTCCGTTAGAGACGGCTGATGAACGATTGCGGACCTCGTTAGGACACCGTCAGTTCTAGCTGGTGTTGCTTCGGTGTTTATGGTATCATGTGCACCGTCTTACCGGTGTTCTCGTCTGGCGATGCGGTGTTTTAAAGCGGACGAACACGGATAAACCTCCCATCTCGTGTCATTCGTGTTTAGCGTGTAGGTTCAAGGTCAATTGAGCACAACGCAGCGAGCTAGTAAATGAAGATGTTAAGCGCAACTTTAAGAAACTGGGACTGAGCACATTGGGCAAGGAAGAATACGCGGGTTATGGATAACGTTGCCGAAACGAAGAAAAATAAATGGGCATAGGCAGGGCATGCAATGCAAACTTAAGATAACAGATGGCCAATAACGGTGACGGAGGGAAGGCAAGCGTAGGAGGGGGCGGCAGAAAATCAGGCGGGCGGATTACATTAAAACGTTTTCGGGGATAAGTTGGCCGCAGCTGGCACAGGACAGGGTTCATTGGAGAGACATGGAGAGAAGCCTTTTCAACTCTATAGTGGTAAGGCTCCCGTTCTGCAGAAAATCTGGTGTTGTCGTCGACGCTAAGTGAAAAATTCCCAAAGAAGAAACCTTGGTGGGCTAGCTACGTCAGGTGACGTTATGGCGTCATCATAACTTGCCCACCGGATTGCGAGAAAATTGACCACTGTGGCCTTTGGCAGTTAAATTAATGATTTGTTACGTGAGCTCTCTCGCGGAGACAAGCTCGGTTGCAGGAGCCACACCGGTGGCAGCACCTACCATCACAGGGCGTTGGCGCATCGGTTAACCGCGCACGACTGCTCGAGGAGCAGTATGCGCACTCCTAGGGATTTATGAACGTAAAGTAGATAATGGCCAATTCCTCATATATTTGGCGTTAACCCATTAACTCTAAAACGCAAGCCCTTAAGCCCGAGCTTAAGTGTCGCCTCCATAGTAGATATAGTTAATCTCATAATGATGATATAGTGCATTATCAGTTTCGTACTGAGTTTACTGTTGGAAAGATTTGTAGCTTCGTTCTCTGGGCACTGCCAAGTGGAACGCAGACTGTGGTGCGCGTAGTGCCGCTACGAAGAGTGGCGCACCTCCAGAGGTTACAAATCTGCGAGTTATTCCGAGTTGACGCCGTCAGCGGGGTGTGATATCACTGTGGTAACTTTGCGGGCGGTGCCTACGTATGTTCGGAGAGTCAGCTTATTTGGAGGTTCAATGAAGCCCGCGGAAATTGCTGCGAGCTCCGGCGTGCCGCAAGTGGAGACAGGGTGCTTGCCGGGAAGCACAAGAGCACGACAGCGTTCTTGCTCTGGACGAAAATCGAGGATTTCGAGCACTTTATCTCGGTCAACATGACCTACGTAAGTCGACGGGGACGCCTAAATCTCTGCTGCCGCGATCGCCTACACGTCAAGAACATACTCCAAAAGGAGCAATCGATTTTAAGCGATTTTTCATAAAATGTTTTTTTAATTATATTCAGCGCTTCTTTACAATCAGTCATTCCTAACATAGAGAACAGCCTCAACAATGCGAATACAGTAAAAACAGAGATTTGACTTCACTGCCCTTCCGTGGCGCAGCAATGGCGACGCAGTTATTTCCGGTGTCTGGTCGTAAAAGTGTTCTGGAGGCTAAGATGGCTATTACGATGAACGAGCCTATTCATTATATGCCTTGCAGATTCGGAAATTAGCAAGGCAATTTCTCTTTGAGGAAACACGTAGTATAAATGAATATCCGCTCACGTGGTCATAATGGCGAGTAGTAATAAAATACCTTGTCTCCAATGATTTCTGGCAGCCTTCTAAGCAGACACAAAGGTCATTTAAGGCTAAAAAACGACAGAATTGTGTCAAAAATATGACAAAATGATTTGTCGTTCTGTCGTGACGATATATTTCTATAGTTCTGCAGTATTTATATGCAGTACTCTAGTTTTTCTTGTCGTTCTCTAGTAAATACACGATATGACGTTCCAACTACAAATATTTTTAGTGTCATAAGTTCTTGATGAAAAGTACAAGAGAAAATGTGCTGCGACCAAAATATCTGTTTTCCGACTAGGTTTCCAGAGACTAAATGTCAGAGGCCCGCACGCCATCAAAAAATATTCTTGCGTCCCTTGGACTCCAGGTGTTAGTTGTCGACGAAGAGAGAAGTCCATGCTCAACGAGAAGGCGTGGACGATACAAAATTAACGCGTAAGGCCCAAACAAAAACACAAGAATCATAGGGTCATTAAGTTCTCACCGTTTTTACTTTGATCGTAGGACCAAGGCTTCACTCCTGCAAAAAAAGCCCAGATTAATGCACGATAGGCAAAGTGTTCTTTATTCTCGACATCCAAAATGCGAGTGACAATTAAGCAGCTAGAAATTCGGACTAGTACAGATTGATGGTGCTCCCACGCTGACTTAAATACTAGCAAGTCTGACATTTCACTTTCAACAGCAGCGTTCATTAGTGGCAACAAACCTGGCTTTTGTTTGTATGACCAATGTCCCTTTAAGAAAGCAAATTTGGCCTTTATGACTGCTGCATTTTTGTGCTAGAGTGCCAGGTTCGAATTTCGATGTTCTTGTCCTATTTGGTTTCTGGATAAAGTACTGTGCAAGAGCAGACAAATAAGAATAGCTCTAGACACATCTTTGGAGAACGAAAGGTTCTGTTAAAAAAACGTAATGCACAATGCCCGCGAGGTGCACACGTGCGTGGTTGTTCGTAGACATACCAGCCTACAACCTTTCCCGCATCTCGCTACGTTTGCAATTTGTCAGCAAAGCGGCCGCTCATTTTCAGCCATAAGCTGTTCTCGTACGACATGCATACTCATTCTTAAAATAAAATTCTTGATGTAAAGAGGTCACAACACTGTGCTAATATGCCGTGGTTGGTTATTTATTTATTGATTTATTTATTTATTTATTTATTTATTTATATGTTTATTTATAAATGCATACGTCAGGCACTTTAAGGGAAATTTGGGGTGGTAGCGCTCTCTTTGCGCTGCTCCTAGTAGGACGAAGAACTAGCAGAACGCGCCGGGCCGTGCGCAGGTGATGCCACTACACGGCATTTCGATTCTACCCTCGATACGTGTACGACGTTGTTTTCACTTCGGGCCTGAACCTGCGCTTACATGTGATGACCCGGAAGTGAAGAGGTTATCAGCTGCAACCGCCTCAAGACTGAGTGCCTTCATACTCCAATTCAATAACTCGCTCCTGAAACTGACTTGCAGAGCACACCGCCTGCCGTGTCTCCCGCTTTTTGACTCCCCGTTGCCCCGGCCACGTCGACATCAAACAGCTCTTGATCTGCGTCGAGTCAACGTCTCGTCTACCGGCGTGGTCGCTCCGCGCCCACTGGAGAGGGCGGCCAGACACATGAGGGCATAATTGCTGGCCTCTCAGAACCGACGATTAGAGAGATCGTGAATGTTGGGAGATTTATTCCGTGTCCGTAGCTAATAGCCTTTTTGACGGTGGCGGGAACCATCTGCGGGGAAAAAGGGGGATAATGAGCGTGGACAGAAGCAGCTCTTATGACCTGGCCTTTAGAAGACCATGAGAAGCGAATCACAGGCGTAGCCGTTCGCCACATACTGAGCGAACACACAGTGGCGTTGCAGTATAAGTTTCTTAAAGGTGTCACCGAGTGTCGCGTATTGTGAATGTGCCCGGGCTGCAACCTAGGGGCTCCTAGGGACATAGGAAGTGTCGTCGCCGCTATACTAGGCGTGAGGGTAGATCCGGGTGTGCCCGGAGCGTTCGTTCACGCCGAACCCTGGGCATCGACCTCAACGTTCCACGAGTCATATCACAGCGTTCTTGCCTTCGCGGAACCGGCCTCACATGTGGTGGGTACAGCAGCGGGGATTATTCCGCAAGTCGCAGTCTCTGCGTGGCTAATGATTTATCTCGAGCAATGCCCACCTGCGAGCCATTTCCGGTGCCAACGACGAGAACTGGAATCGCTAGATGACGGCATATCGCTACGTCTCCTCGCTCCAAGCGCCTAAATTGCGTCCTCGGTGACGCCGGCAGCGAAGAAGTGATGCTATGTGTTTTGTCTTTAGGCTACGCCTTCCAGTCAAGGTAGGAGGCAACGCGTAGCACTTTGGGTGCCTCGCTGGCATCGAGGCACCCTGTGGTGCACTCTTTGAGCTGCGCCCTCCTTGGGCAGCGCTTAAAAGCGCGGTTGGGCGAAAAAGGAGAAAATGAAGAATGCGCCGGGCGGCGCACACGTGATGCCATGACACTGCATTTCGGTTTTGAAGTATGCGCTGGTTATAGCCGGGAAATGTGTTAGACATTCTTTTCTCCTCGCGCTCGGCACTTGACCTCACAAGGCCAATCATACAGCAATAAAAAACAAAATAATAACAAAGAACATACGTTCATATAGCCATCATTTGGGCATATTTTGGTTTGCAGGTACCTCCTGAGCCTTTCTTCATTTCCGGCGCCCTCACTGCGTCCACTAAGTGTATAATGAGGTGCTGTCACTTGCATAGTCAGATGGCGTCCTTCAACACAAAGAGAACGACGCTCGGCGATTAAAATGAAATTGCTAAGAAGCAACACCCTATCGATTAGTACACATGCGTGAAATGCGCACATCATTCCATTTTACACATTCCTGAAATGCACACATCTTCCCACTTAACATTAATGTAACTGAACTAGGACAGCACTTGCACTTACACCAGCCTAGCAGGTACTCTATTCTGATAGAGTACCTGCTAGCGACTAAAGAGCAAGGGCTCAGAAAACTAGCACTGAAATGTTTTCGTACTAAAACAAAGGCAGTCGTATTGTTCGTCTCTTTTTCCACATTCACAGTACTAAAGCAAAATGACTTCTTCGAGAGTGTGTCCAACCGCGCTAAGCAGCTCAGGTGCTCCCTGCTGTTTTGTATTAGTGTGCTTCGCGCGCTTTTTGTAAAGCCTGATAGAGAGCTAGGCTAAGTGGGATTAGTTGAAATCAATCTAGGCCGCGGTTTTTGAAAGCGATCTACAACTTACTGCAACATTCTTTCTGAACTCGTGTTCGTAACTTAGCATATAGATCCATATTGTATAAATTCCCACAGAGATGAAACAATTTCAGAGAAAGCATATGTGCCCTCTTCAGTACTTAAATAATATGTTTTGTAATGGTGCTGTATTCTATTGCATCATATGGTATTATATGGTGTAGTGATATTGTATGGTATGATAAGCTATGTCATGTATTGTGTGGCATAGTAAGGTATTGTATGGCACAGTATTTTGGGTTATAGTAAGGTATGAAATGGTATGGTATGTAAAGTATTCTATGGTATAGACAGGTTTGGCATTATAAGCTATGGTACGGTAGGTAAGGTAAGATGCGGTACGGTATTGTTGGTTATCGTATGATACGTTATTTTAAGGAAATTAAGGTATGGCATGGCACAGCATGATTGGAATGGTAAGGTATGATAGGGCAGTTGCTGGTATGATTTGGTACGGTATTATGTGACACGGTAAGTTATGATGTGCTATTCTTTGGTATGGTGTGGCAATGTACATAGCCTATGGTGCTGTATATGGCAAGGTACTATATTGTAAGCTCGGGAATGTGAAGGTATGCTAAAGTATGGTATTGTATGGTATGAAATGTGAAATGATGATGATGATTATAGATTTTTATGGCGCAAGGACATCTATGGCCAAAGAGCGCTATGACGATCACTCAAGGTAGGGTCAAAGGCCCATTTTCCAAGCAATTCACCCTAAACAATAATAATAATTTGTTTTTGGTGGAATTGAAATGGCGCAGTATCTGTCTCATATATCGTTGGACACCTGAACCGCGCCGTAAGGTAAGGGATAAAGGAGGGAGTGAAAGAAGATAGGAACGAATAGGTCCGTAGTGGAGGGCTCCGGAATAATTTCGACCACCTGGGGATCTTTAACGTGCACTGACATCGCACACACCCTAAACAAGCCGATCACTAGGCCAGGTGAAACTTGTATCCATTGTATCACCGGTGGGTAGCCGGCAAAACTGGGGATCGAACCCTGCACCTCCTGTATGCGAGGTAGACGTTCAACCACTCGGCCACCGCTGCGGTCGATATGTGGAATATAGATTCAAAATCTGCATATGGCCTATGAGACTCACTGTGTTCGTTGGCTGCGGAGTAATTTCGAGCCCCTACGGTTCTGTAACGTGCACAGGCATCGCACAACACATGAGCCTATTCGCATTTAGCCTGAAGCAAAGTGTTTTAAAAATGTGCATATCTCTGCACAGCGGTGCTACTTCTGGGTTTAAAGACGCGTATCAGAAAACAAAATTCGCTTTTTCCGCAGCGCCGTCCCCGACGGGCTTATTATTTGTATTTGTATAAGTTTTGTATTACTCGGTTTCATTTTAAAGCTGGTAAATAAAACATCGTAAATGCTACCTAGGTGCCAAAGATTGCGCAAGCTGCTCTTCTAGACGATGCAGAGCTGCTGAGTTGCCACATCATTCCGGGAGCTAATATTTAAGAGTTACCTAGTTAGTCTTTATTAACATGTAACATTAGAGAAAATTACTGCAGACTAAGCCACACGACTTCCCACAGCACTCAGTTGGTTTCTGTTGGCTAGGGCACTCCTTCTTTGGTTACCTGAAGTTATAGGCTCACAAATTTAGAATGACATGAGCTTCCATACAATAAAAATAGTTACCTACAGTTTCGACTGGAGATCAGTCTTAAGCAGAGAGTATATTCATTAACTATGGAGGGCCTCGTGGTTCACACAGTTAATTTATAAAAGTAAACAGTAGATTAAAATTTTAATTTCAACATTTCTCCGCCTTTTTCAGTGTGCAACAGCTTCTCTAGGCTGGCTACAGCAGTCACTCAAAACAAGGGGAAAGTAGCATTGCAGGGCATGCTGCCCATCGTAGGCACCGTTTTGAAGCTTCAGTAAGGCAAGTTTGATGGTATAGGGTCGGTATCAAAGGTCGAATGAGTTTCGGCTGTGGTGGCTGAAGGAAGCACTTTTAGATTCAGGGGTTGCAGGGAGACAAAGGACAAATTAAAATCAGCCTGTATTGTTAGATTGCCGAGTTGTAATGACAAAGACACTTCTTGCACTCGGAAGAAAGCTTTTATCAAGAGAATGATTGAAAAAAAGGAAATGAAAAAATGAAAAGTCGAAAAAAGGAATATTGTCGATACTACTGACCCAAGTTCTATTAAGACTGCCCTATGTAGTCTCTATTTAAAGATTTTAGTCAATTTTATTTTGCATTCGTTTTGTCGGTCTTATTTCTGTCTGTCGGAAATGCTTTCCGTTATTTTGGGATGTGTTATTTCTTCCCCTTTGCCTTCTTTCGTCTCATTTTTTTGTTTTGTTCATTTTTCGCTGCGTTATCATTTCTTCAATTTGTTTTTCAGCTGCACTGTATCTTACTAAATGTATTTCTTTTCCACTCCCCTCTTTAATGCCTTCAGGCCCTGAGGGTATTTGAATAAATAAATAAATAAATGCAGTTGTAGCAACCATCGGCTGTTTTCGCACGCTGTTCTGCTTCAAGGCGGTTCATTGCGCGCGGATCCCTCATGCTGCTGTATACAACCGTTCACTTCCGAATCAGAGTCAAGGACTCACTTTTGGTCTTTACGTCACTACTTTGAATTATTTAGTGGGAAAATCCTTAAAAACTTGTCTTTCGCTGTGGGGCAAACACCAACACAGGTAGTCGTAGCCATGGAACCGATTGTTAGTGAGAAAAAAATTAGAATAATTTATCCTCAGCATCTCTTTAAACATGAGGCGGCGTCCGAGGGGAGGTATGTGCAGGAGTACAGTGTGAAATATGGCATCTCTCGATTATATTTGGTGGGTGGCGTCAGAGCAACAAAAAAAAACTGCGTTGTCACAGCATTCTGAAGCCCACCGCACACTTAGTTACCGGGTGTCCGTCTCCGAGCCTAATCACACGCTGTAGGCAGCAGGGTGATGCGGGCTGGATTGTGACACGTACTTTGACAGGGAGATATCGCTGCAAAATGCGAGCTATCCTGGTGTTTTTAGAATGCGCCAGTACCCAAGGGAAGTGCCACGACCGCAATGCTGCGCCCAGTGATCCCATTTCTCCTTGTCCATTCTTGCCCAATGCCCATTTCTTCTTCTTGACTAAGGGTAGTATATCTAAAACCGCCTTTGCTTTCTGGCCAACTCTGTCCTCTCCCTGTCTCCTGACGTTACGCCAATCATTTTCATTTGAACAACTCCCTGCGCTGCCACAGTGAAACATCAATGCTTTTCGATAGTCTTCAATCTTCCGTTCTCTGGTGGGTGCAGCAAAGATGCTGTTATAACATGCTGTCCTCTTTTGGAAATCTGGTAAGCTTTTATTCATGACCTGACAGTACCTCGCAAATGAAATATACCCGATTCTGATTCTCCTAGCTATGTCTGGAAGTTGTTCTTCTCGTTAAGCTCAATTTCCGCAATTTTCGGCCATCGTCTGTTTAGTATTAAAGAATTCATCCATGTTGCCAGCTGTAACATGACTTACCAGGAATCGAATACATAGTTTTTTCTTGTCCAGTAATCGACAACAGGGCAAGTGCCCGTCCATTAACACTGTCCTTGCTCCACCTCTGTTCATAATCTTAATAAATGTTACGATATCCAAATTAGTACCAGATGGCTCTTCAAACTCGCTCAGTAACGCTTTCATCAGTATCAAATGGCGGCCTGTCTGCATCCAGAGGTTCTCAGCACCCTCTTTTGAATATCATGTCTCTCCATTCCGTCGTCAGTTGCTGAGCAGCCGCTATTGATTGATTTCAGGGGAATAACTGAATGATTCGTAAGGGGTGTCGCGACCAAATACTTCACGAGAATAGCCAAATGCTGTTCTAGTGAGATAGAGTATGCTGTGACGTCTCTCAGCCGTAATCATGTCTGCCGGAATCAGCCGTTCAGGTCTCGTTTTTCAACTCCGCCAACACTCGGATGTTTTTCTCTTTTTAATATGACGGAGAACTGCCGAGATCAAGAGATTTTAAACAAAAGCCTCTTGCTCAAAGTTATCGAAAATTCCAGACAACTGAACAGATTGCGGTTTCTTATGTGTATTCTTCACAGTTCCAAGCCGATCAATATCCAGCTGCTGGCATTCCATAGCCAAAGAACTGCGAACTTCTGAAGATACATGCTCCGTCAAAATTTTCCATGGCACAATGCTTGTTTTACAGCAGTATTGTCAGGAACGTATGACACCTATGTTGCTATCTAGTTCCTTAAAGGTGCGGATGAGGCTCCTCGTCGCACTGAAGCGATTTTTGGATTCGTGGGTGCCGTATTTGCCCCACTACACGGATGAAAAGCAGACCCTATGTGCTGAGAGTGTTTGACGTTATCCTTACGTATTGCGGGCACAAAGGCACGGCCAATTTTCAAAGTAACAAAGCCGCGCAAGCGCAAACTTGGTGGCCGTCCTTTAGTTGCAAGCTATGGTGAACGCGAACTTCTCGTGGTGGGGGGGGGGGCTCAGAACGCTGCTCTGGAAGCGCAGTACAGGTTAGTTTTAGGGTATTAGAACCCTTCCGTAGCAAACTTCCTTACAGCATCAGTTGTCGGGAAAACACTACAGCGCGATGTCATCCGCTTATGTGGTTTGACTTCGCGGTAACAGCATTGAATGGGAGACACCGACGTTATAAAAAAAAGAACTTATTCATAAGGGCGAACTTTTGTTGAGTTGAGAAAAGGATCTGAGTTCGACGGTGGCAACAGGACCACACGCACTCGCCTGCCATCAGGATGAGAGCTCTCATCCTGATGTGATTTTAAAGATGTGCTTGAACTTCCCAGACAGAGCACATGAAACATGGGCTACCATCTTTAACATTATAGAATGGACAGGCGTGCGCACGATAGTTCGCACTCGCGTTACAACTGGCGTAGCAGCTGGAGTTATAAGGGCGCACGCGGGAGGCGATAAAGATAGAACATGAAAAAAAAAATTGTGGGTTCACTTAAGTCCCCGTAAGAGTTCAATGCGACAGCACTGGAAGTAACATTGCAGCTTACTATTTTCGTATCTTTCCTCTCACTACATACATAATGTTGTCACTTTTACCGCACCTTTATTTGCACACACATTATAATGCGCTGAGTGACTGGTTTATGGGGGTTTTACGTCCCAAAGTCAGGCGAAGGACGCCGTAATGAAGGGCTGTAGAAATTACGGCTACGTGGTGTTTTATAACCTGCACTGACATCTCACCGTGCACGGACCTCTAGAATTTCGCCCCCATAGAAATTTGAAGGCCACGTCGGGGATCGAACCTGCGTCTTTCGTGTCAGCAGCCGAGCGACATACCCACTGAGCCACCGCGACTGGTGAGAGCCTTTTACAACCTGCTCGTCTCATGCATTCCCGCTTGTGTTGGGCCGCGCTTGAAAGTTAACTGGGGCCTCATTAGCAAAAGCCCGCCGCGGTAGCTCAGCAGTTAGAGCGCTCGGCAACTCAGCCCCAGTTTCCGTGTTCGAACCCGGCTGCCGCGGCCGTGTTTCGATGGAAACTAAACGCAAAAGGCGGCCGTGTGCTGTGCGATGTCAGGGCCGTTAAAGATCCCCAGGTGGTCGAAATTATTCCTGAGCCCTCCACTATGGCACCCTTTTCTTACTTTGTTCTCTCACACTCTCCTTTCTCCCTCACTTACGGGGCAGTTAAGGCGTGCGCCGAAATGTGAGACATATATTGTGGCATTTCCTTTCATAAAAAGCCAATTTTTGATTTCATAAACATGAACTTCAACAAAGAAAGATAAGAAAAATTTCAAAGATAGTAAGGTTGCCGAGTTTGTGCCCGTTCTCCTGGGGAGAAGAGAAAATGATTAAATTTAGCCCGCTTTCTGGTCTCTTCTCTTCACGATTACAACCACTTTAGTACCATTTGGGGCTCGCTGCAATCGATCATCAAAGTATAGCTTGAGGCCCTAAAGGCATTCTAATGGATATCAGTTTGCTGAATCATGTGCATAATACTTCCATAGGCTATCAGGTGAAAGCAGTATTTTTCGGATACCGCTCAAAGAAACGCCGATGGCGAAGCTTTACCCTACAGAAAGTTCCTCAAACAGCGATTAGCATAATTGAATAGAGGCTTAGTGTCTGCGACATAGCTTAAAGCCCGGGACTTTTATAAGCCGCACGCGTGGAAAAGTACACATTCTATTCTCAATCCTCTCCAAAGTGTGGAGGCACTTTCCGCCAAACTTCGAGGCCCCGGCTAAAATATAAAGAGGGAAACACGGCCGAAGGCAGAGACGGAATCAAGAAATCTCTTAGCATGCAGCTGCAAAATATGGGACCCAAAGAATCGCACTCTCTTTTTCCGATGAACATAAACGGGAGGTTCTAATACCTTGCAGCTTACTGTTATCGCCGAAGATGCTCTCGTGTGCCGAATTTTTTTATGCAACAATATAATTACCACGATCTTATCCTTCAGAACTCGACAGCAGTATCAAGTGCCGCTTGCCATTTCGCAGTGCTCCACCCTCAGGTAAGCCGCAGGTGTAGCGCTGTTTTGGTGCATGCATAAAAAGTAGTGGTTTCCTTAATAAAAATTTACTCTCTTAGCATTAAAGACTTCTAGCCCAGGCAAGTAAGGTTTGGATCAAATGAAACTCCAGGCTATGAGATGGAAACTACTTTACTCCTTTTGAAATGGTGTTAGGTGCCCTCGTTCATTTTTACAACTTCGCAGTACAAGTGCGCTATCGCTGTACAGCGAATAGACTGCACCGATGCGTCAAGTCGCGCGTCTTGGTTTCTCAGATGAAGACCTTCACCAGCAGCGCATGCGGTCTCTACAAATTGTTGCAGGCCCCGTTTTGATGGAGATGTAGTACACACGGTACTTCCCGCCTTCGTGTCAATAATGCTGTTCATACTGCATACTTATACCTCAAATATTAAAGCGAACAACCCATTTTCAGAAGAAGGCGAATTTCTCAGTGATTTTACTACCAAAGTTGAAATTGGTTGTTATTATACGCTCAGAGGATAGCTAGATATAAATTCAAAAGCAGTGCATCTATTACATTCAATTATAGATTAATCATCAATAGAAAACTCAAGTTGTTCGCTTTCATACTACAGGTACCTGATATACACAACCATTGTCAAAAACATACTGCCCAAGCGGATCGCTTCAAGGCCATCTTTGACAGTGCTGAGAGTCCCGGGTTCAGGAAAGGTGAGGACGGAAGCTCTTCCTGCCTTAGAGAGGTTTACAATGGCGATGCAAAACTAGCCTCACTCAATGGCCTACAAGCAAGCTCCTGAGGCTGAATATTCTCGACAAAGTACATTTTTGCATTAAACTTGCTACATGCGCCTTGGTTCGCCTCTTGAACTGGTTTCAGTATCCAGTAAAACCTCGAATCGACAGGGTAAACCCTCTGTGATAGCAATAGTTGAAGCATACAATGTGTTGTGTCCCTGCCTGTGTCCTTCTTCTACGTCCCGTTCGTTGCACTGTAGTCATGGGATAACCAATACCAGAAATTTTTCATGCAGCACACCCGGCACCTGCCTTTCTACTGCCACCGGACACACTGACGTTCTCTTTAAATGCAGTCTATTTTACTATGTTCTCAACGTGATTTATTTTTAAATACAGTACCATATTTGCAATACTCCGAAGTCTTCCTGCTAGCTTGCGGGACTCCGTGCTTCTGTAATTACACCATGGATTATTGCGACAACTACATGCTCGTGTTTTCCATTCAAGGACACTGCTTAGAAGCTGTTCACGGCTTAAGAATGCATGGCAGATGTACTCGAGCCCAGTGCTATTAATCTCCTTATTACCTTACCATTCTATATAACTGCAGTAGCTACTTGCACTGGATTTATGATCTTAATTATTACTTGCAGTAATAAACTATACCACATATTGGCTGTAACGTAATGTTTCTCCATTCTTATAATCTTGAAGTTCATTTTGTACGTGCTGTGTCAAAAAATTGTGCGCCAAATTTGTTCCCCTGAATTTTTTAGCATAACAATGTTGCCAGAAAATCGGAAGCTACTTCAGATTTGCCAATCAAATATCTACGTAGCAGTTACTTCCAATCGAGCCTTCTGTACTACCCCTGTAAGGTCGCATTTAATATATGAGGGGCCATGTCACTTTGGCTTTCATGTATTTCCAGGCTTTTTTAACCCAGGCATTCCTCAAGCTCTGAGTAAGCGACGCTCGCAAGGCTGCTGATGCTAAAGTCAAACAAAATTTCTTTGCAATCAACCAAAGCTCTATATACACCCAATTCGTCGGCAGCGCGCCGACTGCCTTCCTGCTCTTTGGCCTGTGCAATCGGCGGTGCCTGTGCCATGTTTTCAGTGTGCTAACTTGCCCTTGATGCATTTTTGCGACGTTTTTGCTTTTTCATAGATTTACCCCTATTACAACGAGCTCGAGATCCACTGGCAACCATTGCGTTGTCTTCGGATGCAGCATCTACCGAAAGCGAAAAGAATTGGAAATGGAAACACGGGAAGCTCATGGCCAGCTGCACTGGCACTATGATTGCAGGCTTTTTCAGCTGCATATATTTTCTGCGGATGAACAGCAGCGACGGCTTTGCGTTGCAAACATTAACAGCAAAAGGCTTCTCGCCTTCTCGCATCTGCTCTGCACGCTGCAAAATGATCACAACGCCAATTTTTCATCCTTTGTGCAAAAGAAATGGGAGTAACTATCTCTTTTATATTTGAGCTATTTATGTTTTAAGCAAAAAAGTATACCTTGGAAGCAGTAATATACGTTGTGGGGCTAGTTGGTTCATACTCAGACTCCTTTTATGCGCACAGAAAGACGACACAAAAAGACAAGGTAGACAGGACGGAGCGCAACTTTCAACTGTTTTATTCCAGAAAAAGTACATGACATTTATACCAAAAAGAATGGATAGTTATCAGAGCCACGCGTGCCGGCCAAAACCCGAGAAAAGCACACAGAAGGCACCGGTAATTCACCTCATATGTAATTTATCTAAAAAAGCAAAATCTTTATAATATATTGTCACAGATGGTGCACTGACACATGAACTACCGCGTTTTCTTATATGGTAGGCTTCAGCCAATTCTCGCGCAAGCATGTCAGTACTCCTGCACAAGATGCTGGTGCCTTGGAGCGCTGCATCACACAGTTTTTTTGCTTTCTGTTTTATGTCGTTATCTTTTCCACACTCACTGATGTTCGCCGGCAGCTGCGAACCTGTACCGTTCTTCAAAGACAAACTGTGTTCCCTTAGCCGCTCATTAACACATCGGCCCGACTGCCCAATGTACACCTTCCCACACTTCAGCGGAATTCTGTACACTACCCCTTTTTCCCACTTCACAAACTTAATAACATGTTTGATTTTGCAATCTGAGTTGCGGCTACCATCTTGCGAAACTAGACGACACAGTGAAGAAAGTTTCCTTGGGGCCGAGAAAACCACGGGTACCTTAGACTTGTTAGCCACGCGCTTGAGGTTATGAGCCACTTTAAGCTGATATGGGATGACCACAGGTTTCACTTTCTTTTTTGCAACTGCAACCATTGTCTGGTTCCTACTCCTTTCTTGTTTAATCTTCTTGAGAAGAGCTTCAGCAACTGAACTCACTACTATCTGGGGAAAGCCTGCCTGTTTTAGCTTCGCGACCTGATCGTGAAAGCTTTCCTGCGCCATGTGACAACAGGACTTTCTTAGAGATGACTCAAGGCACATCAAAGCGATAGCACGTTTAACAATTTTCGATTGCTTGGAATCAAAAGGCAACAATTTCTCTTGTGCACGCGGTTGGTACTTCCAGCAAAAGCCTGCGTCCTTAAGGGTTATTTTCAAGTTTAAAAATTGCAAGCAGCTGTCATTGGCGAGTTCACAAGTAAAATTCAATCATTTGGATAGTCGTCTAAAATTAGTAAGAATGTCCTCCACGACTTGTGGATAGGTGAAAGGTGATTGTTTCTTTGAAGCAATAAAAAAGTCATCTACATATCTAAAAATCTTTTGCGTGCTACCGTTTTCAAGCGCCTCGGCCAATGATCTGTCCCCACCTGCGAGAAAAAATGTTGCAAAGCACCGGGGCCACGCACGATCCGATACAGATCCCTTTTTTTTTTACATAATTATACCCTTTAAAATAAACAGTGGTGGAACTGAGGTAAAACTCCAGGAATTCAAGGAAGTTGTCAACCGACATACCAGTGCTGTTTTGAAAAGACACCGCTCCGTTCATTTCTATGCACAACCTGACAGCAGCCAACATTTCGCTCAGTGGAATAGAATAAAACAGGCCAACAACATATACAGAAAACATGTGTTCTGCAGAGTTGGTTTCATGCAAAAATTCAACAACCTCAAGACTATTCCTAATGGCAAACGGGTCCTCTACAACAAGTCTGTTAAGTTCCTTTAGCAGGAACCGGCTTAGTAGGTTCTGCCAGGCACCCCTTTCGCTGACAATGCACCTAAACGGAACACTTTCTTTGTGGTTTTTTGCAGTGAAAAAAGCCTGCAAGCTATTACATTTGGTGTTCTGAATACTACTGGCTAACTTCTGTAGACCAAGGTTTTCGCATAACGCAAAGGCTCGGCTTTTTACCTTTGCTGGTTTTTGTTCTGTTTTTACAAAATTCTTACGGATAGCCTCCGAGCCTTTCTTGTCGTACGTTCCCGACAGCATAGCGACAAAGCCCCCTTCCTTATCCGCCTGAACGAGTTGCAGCTCGTTGTCCTTAAAGAAGCGCACAATTTTTCTTGTTGGCGTCTTGATGCGGGGCCCCCTAGAAGGCACGGTCCTGATGAGAGAGTCGACTCCCTCCAGAAGACACCTTTCCTTATCCTCCGGGTCGGCCATGTTGGAAATTCTTCTCGTCAGTGCCAAGAGCTCATGACCTCTAACTTCCCGCTCAAAGCTGTTCTTTGGACCTTTCCTGAGGACGCTAGCGACGTCCTCCGGAATGTGGATGTCGTCAAGAACCTGGAGAGCAGAACTGTCTTCCTTACTTTCTTTCTATTTTTTTCTTCCTTTGGTTATCACTGCGAGAGATTGCGTCCACAAAAACCCTGTCGACTGGGCGGCCAGCTTCATCATAGATTGAAGCTTCCTGGCGGCGATATGCTCGGTGTGACGCAACGCTTCAAGGCACCAGCATCTTGTGCAGGAGTACTGACACGCTTGCGCGAGAATTGGCTGAAGCCTACCATATAAGTAAAAGCGGTAGTTCATGTGGCAGTGCACCAACTGTGACAATATATGATAAAGATTTTGCTTTTTTAGATAAATTACATATAAGGTGAGTCACCGGTGCCTTCTGTGTGCTTTTCCCGGGTTCTGGCCGGCACGTGGCTCTGATAACTATTCATTCTTTTTGGTATAAATGTCATGTACTTTTTCTGGAATAAAACAGTTGAAAGTTGCGCTCCGTCCTGTCTACCTTGTCTTTTTGTGTCGTCTTTCTGTGCGCATAAAAGAAGTCTGACCTTGGAAGCAAATTACCAGCAAAAAAGACTAAATCAAAGCTCATTGAAAATGTAAAAAATTGTGTACAATTGTAAGAATACTTTTTGGTTATTGTTTCCCACCCCTTATGTAATATGACGGTCATGGGACCTTTAAGAAAATAAAATGAAATTAAATGAAAAGACAATTACCGCCCGCCGGTTGACGAACGCGTGCTTATACTTATCTAATACAGTAGTCTAATCTGGGCTCTATTTTTGGCGGGATAAACTCGTCAACGCAACACGGCGAAGCATAAAAAATGTGCCTGTCGTGATTGCGCGCCACTTTTCAGGGTGACTGTCTTGCCAAACGACCGGTAATGCAAAGAAATGGGCGTGTGTACGGTGCCGCCATCAATGGATCGGTCGTCATTGATCCAGCCGTGGTTATGAATGGTGTGAAATAGAAAAGCGAATTTGGAACAGTAAGTACTATTACCAGGAGGTATGCACTGACGATGGGATTGCGATGAGTCTGCTAAAGCTTCCGAGGACACATATTGAATCAGAAACGGAAGATCCAGTGCAGAGCGAATGTCTATTTCTAGGCGCCGTACGCCTGTTGCGCTTTTTCTTCGCGCTGTGGACAATCGGAATATATCGATATAGGAAGCCATTCAAGGCAAATGCCTTTTTAGAGAGCCGTAATATTCTCCAATGCTAATCACAGGCACAGCCAGCGCACTGTTGCGATTCGACGAGCTTTTGCTGCTTCGTTGCTACCCGAAGCTGCCCATATGTCGCCTCAGCGAGCTTGTCTAAGCCTAAAGCAATTTATTTTTTTTGCGTCATGCGCAATGCAGCACCGAAATTAGAGCACACAGGAAAGAAAAGAACTGCCGCTGACCCACATGTCAATGCGCAGCAGCGCGACTCCACATTCCAACAGGGTGAAGATATTGCCCAGATCCTAGACGGTGCTGCTTACACAAGTTGGCAGTTCAGTCGCGATTAGAAGGAAATCAGAGAACTGTTGGAAGATTACCTCTAGGTGCCCACGGGAAAACCCCAAACGAGGCAGTACAGGGGGATATGGGCTAGGTACCGTTCGAAGCACGGGAAGCTCAGAGTAAAGTACTATACGAAGAACGCCTGAAAAAATTGAATGATAACAAGTGGGCAGCTGAGGTATTTAAATACCTGTACAGAGAGAGCATTGATACACAGTGGCGGAAACGAACTAGAAAGCTGGCCAGTAAGTTTGCCAGAGACGGGGAAGGAGAAAGAAAGGGCATTAAACGACAGGTTAAAAACGTCGAAGGTAAAAATTGTATAGATTCAATGGAAAAGAAGCATAGTGTAGAACTATATCGATGCTGGAAAAAGCAGATCAGGAAGGAAACGTTTTACGATAACTCAAGAGGCAGTGCCCTCCTCTTTGAAGCTAGTTCAGGGCGTCTTAGAACGCGCAGCTGCAAAAAGAAATTTAACGAAGAAGATGACACATGTGCTGTGTGTGGTAAATCTGTAGAAACAATAGAATACCTCATCCTAAAATGTGACGGTATCCATCCCGATGTCGATGCAGGCACAGTCACCCTTCCTAAGGCCTTAGGGTTTAGAGATAACAATAGTCATGTAAATAAATCTGCAGAGGAAATTAGCAAAAAGCGATTGGAGGATTGGTGGCACAAAAGCAGAAAGGTGACATAAGTTTAAAATGTAGAAAGAAGTATTTTAAAGAAAATGGCAAATTTGATTAACAACTTACAGCAGAGTAAACAAAAATAAAGAAAAAAACTGAACATAGTGGCAACAACCACTGCCCCGTTTCAAAGGGGACGCTCCTACCTTTCATCCATCCATCCGGCATCGCTCCGGTAATATGATGCATAGGCAGTTGTTACATTGAACACATTTGTATATCTTCAATATTCGTGTGTTCCTTGTGTGTTTTAGAGCAGCCTATACTAGATTCAGAGGCTTACATGTGATGCGTATGATTCTTTTATGAATTTTGTTACTAAAGATTTCTTCAGGCAACTAAATAAAGTATTGCGACAAAGTTCTTAATCTGTTTCAACTTAGTTATGCTTCGCGCACACTTGACTCTATGAAGCATCGTTCATACATAATGTTTTCAGGTCTGCCAGTGAAATCTCTCGGGCGCGGTTGCTTCTATATATCCTTAGGTCACCCGTTTTCTTCTCCTGTTTGTGTTTAGGTGTGTCATCAGCGCTAGGTGATCATGGATGCAACCCAGCGAGAGTCTGTGCTCCGCACAATGTACAGTCGCGGACAGAGGAATATGGACCGCGCTTGGGCGCTCGAGACATTCGGACCGTGCTACCTAAACAAATGTATTGTATTCCTTGCACTTATGCTAGCAAAATTGTGTTGTGCGTTGTGTTAGATTTAGCGGTGCATAAGCACCTCAGGCTATCATGCACCAAACGCAGCAAGAAAAATTGACTTGAACAAATCTTGGCTCGTTCTTTGTATCTACCTTTCGCGCTGTTGCATTATATGCTTTAACTCTCCTTTCGCGTTGCACAACGGGAACAGAAATGATTACAGCCTTTAGAAGCAACCGCAAAATTGGCTTTAGCGGTCGCAACCTAAAGGGTGTAATTATTTCTATCCTAGTTATGTAACGCGAAAAAATTTTCAGAGCACGTAGTGCAACAGCGCGAAAGCCGGGGACAAAGAGCGAGCAAAGATAAACGCGGCGCAGACAAACAACATTATGCTTCATTCGGAATTAACAGTATTTATAGGCTGCATTCGGTTGTTAGTCAGCGCAGGGTTGATCTTGCCTGGCTCTTTGTCTTCGTATTTCGCGTGGTTTCAATATGAATTATAACCAACTCGACTAGCTTTTTATCCTCTATTTACAGCACCAAAGCTTGGTCCTTAATATTCTGTCCGCGGCTGTACGCCAGCTGGAGGCCAGAGTCCGCCATGTGGGCAGCAGGTGAAATGAACACGCTCGGAACGATCACCACCGAGGCTCTTCGCGATAAAACCCTGCAGATCCTTAGATCTATATCTATGTTCCGCTGGCACTGAAGGTAAGCAACGACCGCCCGGTAGTAGCCAAAACAACTTAGGTGTGAACATGCAGCTGTGCGTGGCGCCGAAAGTAAATTTGTGCCAGCGGCCGCAACGGGACCCGTCATTTTTTTAATGTTCCCCAAGAAATCGAAGAAGGCAGCGTGTGAAATTCCTTTCTCCTGCTAGAATTTTTTCGCATTAAAAACTAGTTTTTTTATCGTCTGCCCTTCAGTCGATAGGCGCTCTTGCAGAGAAGGACGTTGCAGCGATAGCACTCGCGGTGAAACGGAGCGCGATGGCTTCACGGACAAAGGGACGATAATAAAGGCTGCCCGTCGGTATTTACTATATCGCTTTGTTCTACTCACGAATGTTTATCGCTTTAATGTATTGTTATTTGGAAGTTTGGTGCAGTATTTTTCGTCCTGGTCAGCGGACTGTGAAACAGATATATATATATATACAAAAATTGTTGTACTTGTAGGAAAAATCCAAGCTTCGTTTGTTGGCTCCTACTTTTTTGCAGCGTAACGGAACGGCACAGATTGATAAGACAGCACTGCCCTCTCTCGTTGCGCTGCGAAAGATATCTGCAAAAGTTGGAGTTATGTACACCAAAAATGATTCCCTTACAAATGACAAAATTTATTGGCGCCAGCCTTCCCTGATAATGTCTGTAATGTCCTGTTCCCTGTTTTCACCCATCTGTCTTTATAGCATATGTTATAAAACATTGTTGTCAAGGTCCGTGTTTGTTTTAGTTTTGCCAACGGTTATTTGACGCACATTTGTTTTTTTTTTGGCTCACTAGTAATTTATCCAAAGATATTGCTCCGTTTTCTGTAAATAAGATATATATTCTTCCTCTCAGGCCATTTTCGCAAAACTTGCTCTATCGAAAGAAAGCAATGAAAGAAACATTTCAAATAAAAAGGATTAAGATGAGAAGGATACGTAAATGAGGGGCTCGGCATGACATATATATGAAGGAACCCAACAGTCACGGAAGCCAAGTTGTCAGAGCACCATGCAGGACACACAGGGGTCAAGCTTTCAGATCCCACTGACGGCATGTGGTTGTATCGGCTTCTACACGCATAGAATGAATACACAACTAACTTCACATGGTCGATACCACAAAAAAAAACCTGTGCTTTCCTTGGCTTCAGTAACTGTTGGCTCCCTTCATGGCACATGCTGCTACCGATGGGGATTGTGAAACCATGGTTAGCATTCCCGGGCAACTTCTCGCGGCCACTCATTGATTTAACTTCCACCGGCCACGGTGGGCAATTCGCTCACAATCTGATAGGTAGGTTGTGATGATGTTACAAGGTTACGTGAGCTAGTTTACCCATCTACCATCATGGGTCCTTCTCCGGGGATTTTTCGTGTATTTTTCCCTCGTGGCCATTGATGCCGACGCCGAAGAAGGCACAAGCTTTTCTGCGACATTGGTCAATTAACGCTAACGCGTTAATAATTTAATCAGGACATGGGTTCGGCAGTCTTGCTTCCATAGGTAACATAAGAGGGGTCTTAAACAGCTGTCTTCCTTACTATCTGACTGTGGTTCACGTGACAATTGCGGTAGTAGAGGACATTCTCTGTCCGCTATTATGGACGAGGGTGGTACTGCTGAATTCAAAAGGTTAGATTACATGCAACATAAATACCGACTGAAAAGAAAGTTTGAACACCCGCCAGCATACCCCATTGGTACAGCACCATCCACAACATACGAAGATCCTGTGTTCGTATCCGATTAGCGGCATGTGGTAATTTTTCTTCTACTTTCTGATCAATTGTCTTCCATGCATAAGATGATAACACTACTAATTTTTCTTTGCTGTACAGGAAAAAAGAATTATTTCGCCGTGCTGTTCTTGGTTTCGCTGAGTGTCGACTGCCGTATTATTCAAATCTTTCAAACAGGATTATTAATCAGTGCAGGAACATTAGCATGCTTTATGCTATATGGGGGTTTAGCGTCCCAAAGCGACACAGGCTATGAGGGACGCCGTAGTGAAGGGCTCCGGAAATTTCTACCACTGGGCTTCTTTAACGTGCGCTGACATCGCACAGTTCATGGGCGTCGAGAATTTCGCCTCCATCCAAATTCGACCGCCGCGGCCGGGACCGAGCCCGCGTCTTTCGGGACAGCAGCCGAGCGCTCTAACCACTGAGCCACCGCGGCGGCGAACAATTGACATAAGAACATGCAGGACCTTGTGGGGTCATTCTTTGTGCAGCTTTCCAAATTCACACATGTAATGGCTCTCCGAAAAGGAAAGGCTTATTATTATAAACATTAAAGAGTGTCCAAACCCCCTATGTGAGGTAATCAACTCAAACAATTGTCTTAACAGAATGTCTGACATATAGACTGGTGCGCAACCTTTACCGTGATTTCAA
Organism: Amblyomma americanum; assembly: GCF_052857255.1. Classification (NCBI taxonomy): domain Eukaryota; kingdom Metazoa; phylum Arthropoda; class Arachnida; order Ixodida; family Ixodidae; genus Amblyomma; species Amblyomma americanum. The sequence goes on from NC_135499.1 coordinate 76,556,257, forward strand.
ATACAAATAACAGTGAATTTTCTCAGGTTCTTAAAAGTCGAATAGTTCGTTGGTTGCGTTAAATTTTTGTATTACCATTCCACGCCTTACAGTCTCATATAGTATGCGATGCAACACGTGAAGTTTAAACGGGAGCGGCAGTTTGAATCAAGCGTAAATAAGCGTAACAGCAAACACCTATAGCATAAGCGTAAACACCCATATATGTTTCCTAGTATTTTTCTAGTCGGTAGGGGGCTTGCGTCTTCTCGTAAAGCCGGAGCCATGGAAGTCCTACGCACGATGCCGTTTGCTCTGCCCTTTCAAGGTCAAAGGCAGTTTAAGAAACGCGACTCCAACTCTATAAAGAGCAGTACACTTCGAATGATTCGTTCTGCGTGTACTGCGTAATGTCTTACGGAGCACAAAGGAAACTCCTCCGACGGCGCTTGTGCAGACTTTAGAAGGAACAAAAGACGCAGACGACCCGCAGCGGCACAGACTCTCAAGTTCCCTTCCATATTGCATCCACTTTTAGCTCCAATTTAAAAATAGTACGGCGGCTTCACTCAGCTGTTAGTAGTACGCAGTCTCACATGTTGAGGGCTTTGTAAATCAGTTCACTCATCAACCACATTTGTGAACACTGCGCAAAACACGGCACAACGATAAAGGCCACAACGGAAGGCGAGCTTCACTGCATCAGGGCTTTTATGAATGTGCAACACTTGAAGCAAACGCACTAAACGTTGTCCATTTTGAGTGTCGACAAAATCAATCAATCCCCGCTCTCTACACAATCATGGGATGAACTCTTAATAAAGCTTAGCAAAATGGCTATGGCTTTACTCTGGTTAAACCTGGAGTGACGCGATAGCTACAGCTGGCCGAGTAAAACTAGCCCAGTCGAATTGCAAAGTCAGTCTTTCGCCGCTGCGTTTCGCTGGACGTTCCTTCTTCACCTTCGTCCCTGGACGGGGATTCACCCTCTCCCCCTTTTCACTCCTCCTCCACTCCGTTTCGCCGGCGCGCTGCGCCGCCGGCAGCTGCCACGGCACCGCCACGCTAAAGGCTCGAAATGCTAGCGTAAAGTAGGTCTGGTGACGCTGCTGCAGTTGTGGCGAAGGCTGCGTGGAAACGACGCGATCAGTCCTCGTACTCCTGAAAGCAGCTGGAACTGTGATACAAACGGACAGATGGATGACGCTTTTATTACGCTTTCGCCCATACATTACGCTTTCCCTCGGTGATCGAGCAGGAGACGGTATAACAGACGTACTGCACCCCTACATGGCATCCATTAGTGCACATTCTGCCGGCAGAGATGCACGCCACAACAACATTGTTACACCTTGACAGCGCCCAGTCGTCTGTATACGCGCCTCTTATACACCAACACGGATACCTGAGATAGTGAAATGCAGTGTTTCTGCAGTCGCTAGGTGGAGGTAAAAAGCTGGAGTTATGCACAATAGGTTTACATCTAATGAAACGTTTTCACAGCAGTTTCCCTATTTCACAATCTGGATATGATGTCGTGCCCTTGTGAAAAGAAGCCAAGTGCATCCTATAATATAGTTTGAAGTTGCGAAACGCCTATTCAAAAGCGATGAATTAAATAAAAACAACGATCGGGCAGGAAAATGGTTTCTTGATACACGCAAAGTGAACAAGGGAGGGGAAAGCCCCAGGGTGCTTGAGAAACTTTTTACAAGATTATTTATATTTGTCTGGGCTCTCGGCGGGGATACCCGCTGGGAATGGGACCCGTTGAAACGCGTAACAAAATCCTTCAGAGATTGTTTTTCATTCACAGTGTACTCATGAAGCCCATCGTTCGTTAACGCTAAAGACTACGTTGAAGAAGGGTTCGGTAGAGTATGTATGTCTTTTCGAAGCTATACTTTGGAAATGTCACAATGTATGTGTTGTGAATCCCTCTATCTATCAGCTTGGTGTTTACCGAACTGATAGAGCTGACGCATGCTCCACATTTACTCACTGATTTGGTCTCATCAACTAGACACCACAGACAGCTATACATAGATGAGAGCTTATAAATGGCACGATAAGCTAACTGTGCAGTGATGGAGAAGACTGCGCAGCCGATGCCCCCTTCCGCCTCCGGCGACCGCGAGCGCCCCGTGTGCTTGTAAACACGATGTTCGTCTATACTTCATTTCTTAATCGCAGACTGCAGCAGACGCAGTTGAGGCCTATACTGGGATGGCAATGACAAATAAACAAAATAAATATAGCAGAACGAAGAAACCCGTTCTGAAGGTCACACATATTTCAACAAAACATAATGCAGCACTGAATCACTGACCAACTTATTTTCATAGGCTTGAATGTGAGTACAAAAGTGGAACATGGCGTTCGGCACTAACTTCCAACCGAAATTCCTCGAAGAAAAACCATTCTCGAACATTTCAGTGTGCGCAAAAATTGGATCTAATGAAAGTCTCCCAAGCATTCGTGTGCATCACTGTCACAAATGTTTAAAAATTTTCGCTAAACAAGGGTAGTTCTGGAGATAAAGTTTTTGGCACCAAAAATGATCCAGGCATTTCAGTGCGGACTTCATGCAATACGGATTGGCTTTTCAATATAGTGCTCAGAGATATTGTTGTAAATTTGCTTCTAAATTGGCCCAACCACTTCCACTTCACCGTTTTCAGATTATAGATATGGTTTCTTTTGTATGGATCCTATAAAACTGCAGCATACCCTTACTTGCGCCCAGCAGATCCTATTATGCCAGAAGTCCCAGTTTAATGGCGTCTTAATCTCGTTCTACATTCGCTGCAGATAGTAACTGTAACGGTAAATTATAAAGGCTTTTTTTCACTTCAACAAGTCGAACTGCGTTTCAGACAACGGAGTCTTTTATTATGGAAATACAAAATCTGTGTTGATGAAAATTAATCACTTCAGGCATCGCTCCGCTTTAGTCATTCAGATGAAAACGTTACTTTATTCGATGTCGAATACTGAGTATCTCGTTCTAACGACTTTGAGACAGATTACCTGAATGAAACATTAACTGCTTAATTAGTTCTTCTTTTATCCTGCTAATTAAAAACTATATTTTTTCCAGACGACCGTTAAAACTGTTCACACCTCCTGTTTGGCTTATATACATCCTACTTGAAGTTGAAGATTATTTCTCGCTCTTAGTTGCACAGGTATCATTGGCAGATAGAGGATGCAGGGAAAAAGGCTGCTAGAATGGAGCTTGAGAGGCACCCTACGCCCACGGTGCCGAGGCAACGTATTGCCTCAGTTGTTCGCAAGACAGCCACAGGTGAGGCAGTGCAAACTAAAAATAATGTATCAACATGATTTGAATATTTACAGTAGCATTTCAACATTTAGCATCACAATCAAAATTTCATACATTATACTAAGTGGTTATCCTCTGGTACCCCTACCCTGACAAACATAATACCCAGATTAGAATAAACAACATTTCTCTACAACAGTTCTCTGTCTCTTTCAGTTATACAAAAGTTATGGTAAAATTCATGCTTGCAATTTTATCTTCTATAAGGTGCACTACACGGCAGAGCCATGCCCTAATCAAAACTCTCACTCGTGATGACTGCTTCAAGTGTTTCCTGCACTGTTATTATTTAGAATATGCTTTACAATGATATAGTTTTTCTGCTACCTATAAATCTTATTTTTCTCGTGCTACAATCGATTTTATGGTTTTATTGCGTCCATGTTATCTTTTTTTTTCCGCATTGGCATATTTTATTACTTATGATGCTTTCTGTAGCATTCTTTTTGCTTGTCACAGTTTTTCTGTTTCCTCCTAAGGGTATGTATCCACGTAGTCCACCTAATCAAAGCTCGGCTGTGTTTGTAGTATTTGTTCATGAACAAATTATTAAATATTTATTTATTTATATATTAATAAATAATGGGTAATTAACTCTTTGTTTATGGTTGAAATGCTGAAGTTATTCAATTATTTTGAGCAATAACGTTCGTGAAACGAGTATGCGGAACACAGTTTCATCTTTATTATTTACAATTTGAGGTCATCTGCGTTCCATGTAGCGTACTTCGATAGTTTCAGCCTCTCAAGGGCTCGATGACTTGCGCCGGAGCTTTGAGGGATCGTCTAACCACACATGTATTTTATCGTCATTAATTCGCGTGTTTGCGACAAATCGCATACCAATTGTTTGGTATTTTCCAGTGAGGCTCAACTCAGATACAGCGACTTTGTGGGCGAAACAACGTTATCCTGCGGTTATAAATACATCAGGCGTAATAGTTTTGGCGATCGTGTTCAAACCAGAATTCCGTACGCAATATTCATTTCACACGAAATGTACAGTAAAAACGCAGGAAATTGACTTGTACTTAACTTGAGTAACGACTATGGGAGTACCTGCGACAACCCTTACTGAAATGTACGGATTAGGTTAAAACTGATTATTAGAAGCATTACATAGTTTAGGAGTGCTCGTACCACGAATGCTGCTTAATGACCCTTATAGAGCACTTGAAAAGTGAGCAACCCCTGTACAAACTTTCGTTATCGTGCTTCACCCTATTCTGAGACTCCGAGCATCCTTACACTACAATTAAAAGTGGGGAGAAAGCGGCACCCTTCAGCACCCAACTGAAGTGCTGACGTGCCAAGTTATTACATCGCCTCTTCACGGCTGACTACCGACACGCTTTCAACAAAGAAATTTTCAGCGATGGTGCTGTCATGCCTCCTAACGCACTACAAATTCCTGAGCTGTGTTAGGAAGCATTTCAGACAAAACTTAATATCGAAAAAGAACAATATAAATGCACAGAAAGTGTCAGCAGTTTCTAGAGACATTTTAAACTTTCCTGTGACTACCTCCTGACCATAATATTTGCACAAACTTTCATTGCCGTCGCTCTGAATAGACTGCTGCTACATCAAATTTCATTTCTACTACTTGTCAAACATAACCTCTACTTAACACTATTCTAGGGCTTTGAAGGAAGACAGAGACGACCGCGCTGCGGTTCTAAGTATCGTCTAAGGGCACTGAGCCAGCGGCAAGGACGATGGGCTCCGTTGGGCTTGAGTGGCACAACGAAGGATTTACACGTAGCTTTCGCCGTTCATCCTGCCTGCTGCAGCTGCTCTGCTGTGTTTGTGAAACACATAACGCCGCACAGCTGGCCTGTATGTGGCTGCCACGCGAGCTACAGAAGAGCGCCGGAAACGATGCCGGCGAAACGTCTAAAAGGGCCATACCTCGTCAGGAAACGGAGTTTTATGTTGTACTCCTCGCATATTCATTGCAGCGTAAAACAGTCCGTCGTGTGTGACACCGCGCATGCCGATGAGTCGGTTGCCCAGAGTGCCATTGTTGAGTGAAATCGGACGTGGCGCCAAGGTTATTCGACAACCTTTAAAAGTATTTGCCGAGCCTGTAACCGATACCTCGCCCGGAAACACAAGGAACAGGTTCAAAACTTCATAAAAATCTATCGAGTGGCCACCAGGCAGCAAGTCAAGATGTGTGCCGATTTTCAGTACGAGCCTCTGCGACAAAGGAGCCATTCCAAGTGGTTTCGCGAAAGAAGGTAAGTAGCAGGGTAATGCATGATCCCGCACTTGAGAGAAAGCGTTGACAGCCCCGAATGGCATAACAGAGTGCGTGTGTGTTCACGAGAATTTTGATTGAATGAATAACTTTTATTGCCACCAGAAAAACCATTTTCACCCGCCCCCGGCACGTAGGCCTGGAAGACGAGGGGTTGTACGCCCGCGGTTAGAGGCTGGTTGGCAGTCCTTGACTGTTAGTGGCCTCTTCCACCATATGGATGGTGATGCGCTGGAGCTCAGGGTCCGGACTTCTTAGCAGGGTCTCCCAGGCTTCTCTACTATCAATATGTTTGCCCGCCCCTAGAAAATTTGAGCACTCCCAAATTGTGTGGTCGAGGGCCCCTCTCCCCAAATTGTGTTCATCGATCATGCAAACTCAGCTCTCGGTTCAAACAGTGCGCCCACACCGGGTTCATAAATGTATTGGTTTCGGACAATTTCACGTCCAACGCCAGCAAGAGCTAAGTAAAAAAATCTCATAGAGCAACCACGATGTGAATATGTTGATAGGTTGTTATAAACGTGGAAGGCGAGGGGCATTTCATATTCCATTTTGAAAGAAGCATCCTGTGACGATGCCCAAAATGAAAAGAAGTGAGCCAAAGCGCGAGGTCGAGAAGCGTTAAGTGTGTCATCAGGCAGCAACATTCAGCGCTAGTTGGTGTGGTGCGCTGCAGCTATCTTAACACAGTGATCTAAGGATAGAGGACAAGGGCTGCGTCTAAAATTATCTTTTATCACTTGCATATGTCTGCGTAAATACTGCTTTGCTCTGAAAATATATCTGATTTATTGGAATTTGACATGCAAGTAAAGTTAGTTGGTAGCTTGCCTAATAATATTACACCCGTACGAGGCGAAAGTACTTAAAGTGCTTGCAGCAAGTTGTTTGCTGTAGTAGTATTATGACTATCTTATTCAGGCTGATGCAGTGGGCATTTATTAGGCTGATAATGAATACGGTGATGTTGAGGTGGCCAGACCGAACAGGGCAAGCCGTTGCTGAAAGGCAGGGGCTTCAGGTCGGTTGTAGTTCCTTTTCAAGTACCTGTATAATGTCGCCAGTACCATTGCCAGGCGTTGCATAGAATACAAAGTGTGGTGGCGAAGGCTTGCGCAGCTCGAGACGAGTCGTACACTGATTCTGCTGCAGATATTCCTTCTAAAATGCAAGGGGTTCGTAGACGAAATGCGTTACATGCGCGTTCACGTGCACACCGCACCACTCCCGTGCTGCGCAGACATTTAAATACACCCCATTGCCGGGTTGCGGCAAATTTTACACCCGCTGGCTTTCTTGTAGCAGCTTAACGTTTACACTACTTTTTAATAACGTTTCCCATCCTCATTTCGAAACACGTGCACAGCTGAAATGGACACGACACAGCTGTCGGACGCAGCACTTGAGCGTGACGTACCACTGTCGCTCCGAGTTCAGCATGGATTAATTACAGTCCGCTGGGAAGCCTGGATAATATACCTATGAGAGCCGAAATAAACTTCTGTGTATTTTATTGCAATATCTCTCCGGAAATAGCATTAACTTGGTGCCACTAAAAGTTGGTCCCGAAGTTTCGGTTCTACCAAAAAATGGCACTTAAATGTCGGTCGCAGAGAAATGACTTGAGTGCATGCAATCTTGCGTGGGAAACGTCATAAGCAGTCGTATGGGAGCATGCTTTTAAATTTTGATGTGTGAAATAACACGCCAGCGCTGGCGGCGCTCGCAAGCTTTAGACCGTAAGCGCATCCCGAGCGCCAGCTTTGTCCTGTGATCGCATTTCTAGAGCAGATTCATGGCCAGAAAAGCTTCCCAAGGACTGTTGCCGTGCGCTATGGGAGGAAATACCTCGGAACGGCACAATTCCTTTATTGCCGGTACAAGATAGAGCAGCATGCCTCCTGCTTTAGAGACCCATCCTGCAGTTGGGTTTCATGTAACTGGACCAGGCGTACAAAAGGTTATTACTGAATTCGAAAAGAGCGCAAAGCAGCGCTCTCATCAGAAGGGCTGCCAATAAATGAAAAGGTTTGTATTTTTTCCGGCAAATAAATTGGAGCAGCGCTTAATGTAAAACTGCGGCACAAGGTAACACCCTTCACTTAAGAACGCCTCACAAGTAAATAAAAAGAAAAAATACATCGCTTGCCACCTCCTAGGCAATCATTCGTATTGTCGAGGGAAATATATAGGGTGTGCTCAATGAAATCATACCACGCAAATAATAGAACCTCAATTTATGCAATAAATGATCCTAACCTAGAGCTATTCTTTGACAGAATAAGAAATAATACGCAAAAACAACATGCGAGGCGCACACTGAAGTCATATTCAACACCTGTTCGATGCTGTCAGTAGAGTTCTTTCTACAGAGCCAGCGCTTGATTCCAGTTCGGCATGACATATTAGATGGAACTTTCTGCGCGTTCTGGTGGTATATCCGTCGAAGTTTCACGCCGAAAGGCAGAACCGTAACACATGCGAATACGCATCAGGGACGCTGTCGTCGAACGCAGTCATCGCATTCACGCAACTGCTCTCTTGACAGTCTGAAAACCTCGATTAAATCAGCTTAATTTTGAAACAGACCTGTGTGCAAATGTATTTTGTGCGCTGGGCTCGCTTAGGAGACATTTGAAGTCTAACGGGGCTTCAGATTTTTGGTTCACAGACGATATCTGCTCGTGAAGGTCACGTGACCGAAACGGACACGAGCGCTGGAGAGCAGTGCCCCACTTTCATCTACAGCGCTTCAGGAAGTAACTGGAACCCTTCCGGCGAACATTGAGGGCTGGCTGCTCAGTTAAAGGTTGGCAGCGATGCAAAAGGTTGTGTTATAAGTAAAAAAAACCTTGATAGAGCCTCGTTCCAAATACGTATATGCTAATGATGCTTTAGCTTGAAATTATTTAGAACGGGAAGATTTTTCGAGGAACAGAGAATGAGTGTTTGAGCAACTTGCAGATTCTCGCTTAGATGACACAGGTTAGAATATGCGGAGGTACGAATATCTATTATATGGGCTGGTCATCTTAGCCCGCTTATCAATATGGTCCCGAAATAATTATGATGCGTAACATTCCGCAATTCAATCATTTTGCAAATTGTCAAAAAACGGGCTAAGCAATATTTTCGCGATGTTTGCAAGAGGATAGTTCTTCGTACGCTTAATTTCGCATTACAACAGACATATTACTGATGAAGAGAGAGAAGCGGATATGTTATATGTCATGACAAGGTTCTGCGTTTGTGCTCTGAAAAGATTGGAGACGTCAGCCAAAAGTCCCATTGAAACATCCTTAGAAATAGTGGCTGGTGTGCTATTAACATAAAGTTGAAAAATAACGGTGACCCAAAGGGGCCCAGAGGCACACCAGATGTACAACTAAGCGCAGTAGATCTGAGGCGAATCGATCTGCCTCTCGTTACATGCAATTCAGGTAGGTGTTAATCGAATTAACAAGGTAAGCAGGGATACCATTGCTTTGGAGCTAAGAGATGAGCTTACTGAGGGGTACGGTGTCAAGTGTCGCACAAATAGAAGGTAGTGCGTTTCCTCTCATTATTTACTAAGGAAATAGAAATTCGTGATTTGTCATAATTAATAGGATTAGAGCGGACAATTTCTTTGGCGAGCATGTGGAAAAGGTGCCTGAATAGCTTTTTTTCCGCAAGAGTGAAAAAATCTGCTACTATAAGCTGAAGGAACTTCGGTATCAGAATCGGAAAAACATTTATTGAGCTCTAGAAAACGGATCTTCGTGGCTTCAGACGGTGTCTTTCATCTTCCGTTGGAGTCTTCCGTCTTCCTTCACAGGGTTGTTGCCCTAGTCCAAGGCTACACGGAGTATGGCCATCTAACGAGCTAGCTCTACTAGGCACTTTTGGCCTTTCAAGCTTACGCTGGAAAGCATACTTTTCCACTGTTCTGCACTCAAGTTTTTCATTGTATTGACAGTTGGGGGCTGAATCTTTTGACAGGCCCATGATATGTGGTATAAATCTGGTTTCTCTCCGCACCATGGGCGCCTAGCCTCATACTGGGTAAGGAACATTTTACTAAGGTTTAGATTCGGGAAAGTACCCGTCTGCAGCTGTCGCCATGCAACAGCATCCTCTCTGTTTAGATCCTTACGTGGGGGTGGATACTTCAGTGTGACCCTTTTATAATAATTTAGGATATCTGAGTAGCCCATGGGTACTGTCTCTGGTTCCTCAAGGCTGGATGTGTCGGACGCCCAGATTGTATGCCCTCGAGCTATCACATCCGCCTCTTGGTTCCCTGTTATACCAGTGTGCCCTGGTACCCAGATTATGGTATGCTTAACTTTGTTTCCTGGGTCACTTGAGCAGAGTATGTGGCGTGCTGTGCTCTCAATTCTACCGCTTGTATAATTACGGCATGCTGCTTGAGAGTCTGCTATTATTGTTAGCGACCTGCCAGATCAGTAGCCCTCCAGTGCTGCCAGAGCTACAGATGCCTCTTCGGCCTCGACAACCGTGCAGTCCAGTAGTGATGCGCTAGTGATCCTTGAGGTCCGAATTAACCACCGACGCCACCGCTCAGCTGCTTTGTCTTCTGTCTTTGACAAATGTTGCCGCGTCCGCATACCTTGCGTTGTCCTTGTTTGCCAAGGTTCTCTGCACGTACTCCACTCTTGCTTCTCTACGGGCCTTGTGCAGGTTCGGGTCTATATTCTTGGGTATCGTTGCGACTCGGAGTGTACTGCGATACTTGTCCGGAATGTCTTCGGTACTTTCGATCTCTTGGATCATGTTGCCGCCACAGTATCTTCGCAGGAGCACCCTTCCCGTGGGGGTCTGCATCAACCTACGTGCCTGGAGCATAGTAGTGCTTCTCTCAGTTGTCTGACGGTATTGTGCAGTCCCACGGCTAGCAGTTTCTCGGTCGATGTGCACTGCGGCAGGTGAAGCGCAGTTTTGTACGCCTTTCGCAGTATGACGTCCGCTTGTTCTTCTTGCTTGATGCAGTTGTGGTAGGGAAGGCTATATATACACTGCTCTGCTAATCACGAAGCTCCTCACTAGCTTAAGTGTATCGCTCTCTTTCATACCGTGTCTCTTGCTCGATACCCTGCTGATCATACCGGTCGCCTGCATGGTGGTGGTCTTCAGCAGTGTTAGAGTATGATTGCACCGCTGATTGGACTGAAGCCACATCCCCAGGATCCGAATGGTGATCTTCTCCAGAATGGATTGCCCCTCGAGGTATACGTTGAGTCTGAGTACATCGGTTGTAGAGACCGTTCGATTTTATTTGCCTCGCCACACCCTTATGAACTCGGACTTCTCCGTCGAGCAGGCGAAGCCCTTGGCCCTAACGTAGGTGTCTACGCAGGCATTCTTCTTTTTCGCTTAGCGATCCCAGGTTCAGCCATACCGTAATGTCGTCCGCGTACATGGTGTGCCGTATGCCTTCTATTTGTTCGAGTTGTCTTGCTAGGCCGATCATTGCGACGTTGAAGAGGATGAGGGAGATGACCGACCTTGAGGAGTTCCTTTGTTTGGGGTGCGAAACTTCTCGAATCTGACTTCTCCCAGGCCGATAGCTGCTTTCAGGTTAGAGAGGAAGGTCTTGACGTAGCCATGAATCCTTCTCCACACAGTTCAAACTATTCATTCCTGTGAGGACGGCTTCGTGGCTGACATTGTCGAAGGCTCCTTTAATGTCCAGGGCCATGATGGCGTTTTCACCGCTCCGCGCAACGTTGCTGAGCACCTCCTCCTTGAGCTGGAGGAGCACGTCTTGCGTCGATAATTTAGCGCGGAATCCAAACATGCTGTGGGAGTACAGCTCGTTGTCCTCCGTATAATTTTGCAGCCTCATTGTAACCACCCGCTCGTATAGCTTGCCTAAGCATAACGTGAGGAAGATTTTCTACTTTCCGTTTTTTAGCCCAGGTTTGGAATCATCACTACCTCCGAATGTTTCCACTCCTCGGGTACTGTCTCCGCTGCCCAGTGCTTGTTGAGGTAGTCAGTAAGTTCGACTACCAGCTCATCACTGAGGTTGCGAATCAGCGCGTCCTTTATCTTGACTGCGCCTGCAGCCGCATTCCTAGTGGTATTTCTTATTGCTGCGTAGACTTCCTCTTTGGTTATAGGCCTCTCCGGATCCGAATTTTCTTGCCCCTTGTAGCACTCCGTGTAGGCTGCTGGCTATGAGCTCATACTCTGGACCCTGGAACTGGTGAACCAGACTCTGTATGGCCTTGTTGTTCTCCGACTTGGTTTTAGTCGGGTCCAGGAGTGCCTTGAAAATGCTCCACGTTCGGGCAGTACTCAGGGTTCCGCTCAAGGAATTGCTAAATTGCTGCCAATTTGCTCTCACCAATAGTATACAATTGGCGAGAGCACATTGGCAGCAATTTAGCAATTCCTTGAGCGGAGGCCTGAGAACTGCCCGAACGTGGAGCATACTTGCACCAAGATGATGATAATGATGCTTATTTATTTACAAGCTACTGGTGGTGAGCGCTAAGCAGGAGTTGCATTTTAAAGATTTGAGTATCGTAAAGGAGAACGAGAAAGCATTTATAGCTGCACTGCACTAAATTGGAAATGGGAAGGTAGGGATGGTTGTTGCGCTGGGTGGCAGTCACTGTTCTGGAGTGACATTGGCCGCCGCTGCTGCTCGTGCTCTCTGGACCAGGGCCAAGAGTCTCGACAGAACCTCGGTTCTCTAAGATATGAATAGCAGTTTACCAATATCCCACAAGAGAAAAGTGTACAACAGCTGCATCTTACTGGTACTCACCTGCGGGGGCGGAAACGTGGAGGCCAACGAAAAGGGTTCAGCTTAAGTTAAGCACACCGCAACAAGCCATGGAAAGAGAAATTATAAGTATCGTTTAGAGATCGGAAGCAGGCAGAGTGGGTGAGGGAACAAAAGCGGGTTAATGACATCCTTGTCAAAATCAAAAAGAGGAAGAAATGGGCTTGGGCAGGGCATGGGATTCGAGGGCAAGGTAACCGCTGGTCCTTAAGCGTTACAGAGTGGATTCCAAGAGACGGCAAGCATAGCAGAGGCCGGCAGAAGGTTAGGTGGGCGAATGTGATTAAGAAGTTCGTAGGCATAGGGTGAGCGCAGCAGGCAAAGGGCAGGGTTAATTGGAGAGTCATAGGAGAGGCCTTTGACCTGCAGTGCGTGTAGTCAGGTTGATGATGATGCTTATGATTCTTCAATTGGAGGGGGCATTTAAGCTCCATCTGAAGGGTATGACGTGATATTTTTTGTCGCTAAATGCCAATACACGCAGATTTGGTTATTGTCTACTTAACATTAATGCATGACGGCGTGTCCGCTTACTATTACCAACGCGGTGGCGGAGAAGTTAAGAGATGCGCCACTGCAATGGCAGATGGCTGTTACAGTCACAGCCGCCAGTGGAGATTGTGCGACTCTTGCTGCTCTTCCCAAGCAACCTCACGCGCAGCTAGCGCGAAGCTCTATCGAACGTACCCGAGCTTACCCGGGCAACTCGGGTAAGCTAGGATTGCTAGGAAACGGCACAAGACCGTACGTAGGTATCTACATTATTCACAACAGCGCTGGAACCGCGAACAAAAGAAGAGAATGGACGACACAAGCGCTGACTTCAACTGACATTCATTATTGGAAAAGAATAACATATACATCTTCCAATCTTACAAAATACAAACATAAACGGAATCGGCATACAAGGCATGAACTAATGGGCTCGTGTTCAACAACAAAAACACTCTGGCCAGAGGAAGATAACAATTGAACGCGTCCTTAATCGCGCTATAGATCAAGATGGGCACCCTTGGATGGCGTTTGGGAGGCATTCGTCTGGTTCGACGCTTTTCCGCAAACTCTCTCCAGCGTCCTAGACAGGGAGAACTACACATGAGTTGACAGGAAGGAGCATAGTCGTTCGGCTGCGGAACAGAAGGTTGGTGGTTCGAATCCCATCATGCACAAAGTTTTTTTTTTCTTATTGAGTTGCTGAAGAGCATAACGGAAGGACGCACGGACGGACACGGTCGCGAGCATGATCCATCAAATGCTTTCGCCTTAATTCTGCTCCGGAGTGCGTGTTTCCGGGCTAGTTGGGGCTGCATGATGTGAAACAGTCAACACGAACCCCGATCAGGTGAAGAAGAAAAGACACATAAGACTTTCAACAGCGCTGTTGAAGCTAGGTCATATCTCTTTTTTTCTATACCTCGTGCAGATTTCGCGCTGACTTTATCACATAACTAAATACACAATTCCAACATCTCAAAGGGCTGCTGCCACTGTAGTTGCCGTGCAAACTGAAGGTCTGCTCTCCACTAGTCCCTCTTTTATCCCAGGTGTCCGCTGGTGGTCGTGATTTTCACCATGTGTGGAGGACGGAAATGCGATAGAAAACTCACATTTACTCAGAAAATTAAGACTCTCTCTTCTGATATAAGTGTCATTCAAGGTGCACGAGCAGACGTTTTCTTCTCAATCAATGAGAACACATTGAGAATTTCGAGCTCTCTTTTTGTTCCCATACCCGCTTACACTGTTATGTTGGAAAGCAAATTGATGCAAGGCACGCATGGGTAGATATGACAGTGTGTCGTATGCTTGTCTGGTAAGTACCATTATGAGAGGCATATCTTTCTTCTCGTAACCTGTCAAAGCTTAGAGGAATTTGGTATGTTACATTTCAACAAATTCTGCGCATCTTGTATTCTACGCTCGTCTGTTTTTGTCTTCTTTTTGTTATTTAATATCGAATTATTGTTGTTGGCCATGGTGCACATACTGTTAAGTTTTCTGAGGTGTCGACGAAACAACGTGCGACGCTCTCATACATCTTGCCTTCTTCTCAGCCTCCCGTGCCCGTTCTGTAGACTTACCTTGGTCAGGATGTCTTTGCTTCATTTAAAAAAAACTATCCGCCGAGGAAGCTCAGTGGCCTTAAAGCTCTCTTGTTTGAGTTGCAACTTTACGGGGTTTTTTTTTTTTGAAGCCAAAAACTGGTGCTTTCCTGCATCCTGAGTTGGAAAGCTCTGTTGTTGGTATTCCTGAAGGAAGACGTAAGAATTGCCATTTTTAATAGCTTAGAATTGACATGGTCCCAACGCAGGAATGTTTTGAGAACTCCAAGTGTTGAAGTACAGCACGCGCGTTCATTTTCGAACATTGATCTCTAACCCTTTTACAGAAATGTGCGGTCTTTGGGCTTTTCACAAATGAGCGCAGAAGCTGGGGGAACCCTCCTCTCGCTCTTGCAAAACCATCTTCTCTGGCAAACACATGTAGCTTTCTACACAACTGCTTTATGAATCACCAGCGGATCAGAAGTCCAATATAGAGTCCACGCTATCAAGGCCTATGGTAAAACTAGTGTGATGCAACAGTTAATATTGATGTGCTTCCTTTGAGTGTAGTGCGTACCATCATCTGCTCCCAAAATTTATGTTATGCACACGCACCGCATATCCAAGAGCCGTGTATCCGGTGCCATGGATTCATTTTGAAACCTCGCAGGTCCGAAACTCTGAAATCATTTTTTACTGCCTGTAGAGTCATTTTATGGTTTTTATTATAAACACGCCCACCGTTGGTTTGCTTATATTTTGACATCCAATAGGTATTCGGTATCATTACCCTTACCTGAAGTAGCATGCTGGGCTAACAAACATTCTTCCTTCAGGAGTGCCATTCCGAAAATTTTTACACAAAGGATGCAGGAAAGCATTGGTCTGGAATGTTTATGGATACAGGCAAGTGGTTACAAAGACCAATTCATCATTAGGTTCAATTGAATGAGTCTGCCGCAAGTAACTGCGTCCTCACTCAAGCAAGTCTACATGACGGAGACGCTAGAAGAGCAGGAACTACAGGCGAGGAAGCGAGTAAGACATTTCACACTGCCGCACGTTCGCATTGCTTCGCTCAGGCTGACGAAAGTTGCGAAAAAGCTCAGGGTGTCGGCCGTTTCGTCGAGGCCTCACGAATTCGATGCTCGGTGTAAGGTGGTCTAGAAGCCCAGATTAGAAAAGAAAACACAAGAAGAGCGCTGCACATGACAAGTGCAGCACTACGTTATCTGAGTTGAACTTTGTCTACGAAACGCACCTCAGCTGTAACAGATAACATGTTAGCCAAACAGAATGTTCACAACTAATGATTATGCGAATAACATATGCCTGCGAGAGCATAGTAGTCCAGGTGGCCTTGCCGTGCAGTGTCAGAGCTGTGCGTTCTTGCCTCATATCCTTTGCTTAAACGCTAACTTGACAGTACAAATGATGCGGTGGCCAAGTGGTTGAGCATCCGCCTCGCATGCGGGAGGTGCGGCGCTCCATCCCCAGTAGCGCATGGTACCCACCAGTGATACAATGGGTGCAAGCTTTCCTCTGGTCTGGTGCTCGGCTTATTTAGGGTGAATTGCTTGGAAAATTGGTCTTTGAACCCACCTTGAGAAATCGAAAGTACCATGTGCCATGGCGCTCTTTTTCCATAGATGCCATTGGGCCATAAAAATCCAAAATCTAATATTAAAAGTGATGCCAAAAAAAGCGGGAATATGTTTGGGCGTCCACCATGACTGATGCAAACACATGGATCAGGGCACATTCGATAAGCCTAACAAAGAAACGCCAGAAATACTTGAAAATGGGCTGTATTTTCCTCACTGAATATCAAGTCTTAAGGTTGTTTGTTTTTCTGCTTTTCGTTCCGTCCTCGTTTGATATATACGCCTGTCCGCGTAGTGATAACTAGTATTTAGTTTGTGTACGTTCTGCTGCTGTTTTATTTGTGTCTGTTTTATTCGGCCTTTTCAGAAACGGAGTATTCATGCATGCACTGCACCGCTCACAATGCTATGCTGAAATTAGCGCTATTTTTGCCGAAAAAGCCTATGTTTAAATATTCTGCCGGAAAACGTCCGGTATGGTATTTAAGCACAAGGGATTTGTTTGGATTAATACATAAAAGCTGCGTCAGAAAAATGTGCACAAAGCAAAAAAACCGGAAGGCTGCCATAGCTCCTTTGTTCCTCTCTTCTTCTATCAAGTTCTTGTTAAGGTGACTATAAGGGAAGAAGACGAGTACAGACTTTCAAGCCTACTTTTTGCAAGCAGTACTAGTGCTTTATTTCTGACGCCGTAATAGAAGTGCACTATGTATAATTTTTGTGGGCTCTGATCAAGGTATAAAACACTGTGATGTCTTGCGGGTTATGTGCAGTTCATGCGGTCGCTTCCATGCTGAGCCACCAATTATGCACTAGAGCTGAAAAAGCCCACGAGCTGAAAACGCTCTTCTTCTCCCACGCAAAAGCTCAGGTTATGTCCCTCCGAAGAGTTACCTTCAAGCGGCTGAGCGGGGATGTGGCTGTGGCGTCACACCATGCGACTCGCCGCGCCTCGGCGCAGCTCTGGCGCGTGGAGGGGGTGGTATTCGCTGAACAACGTGATTTTTAACAATAAATGGACAGTGCGATGCAACGCTCATCTCATGGTTGCGCTCAACCACCTGACTCGCCGTTCATCTGATAAGCCAGTAAAAAGCACGAAGCGTTGCTTGATATTCGCAGATAGCCATAGAGGAGTCCCGCGCTGGAACCAGTGCTTCGGCTTTTTATCGTCTGATCGAATGCGATTATTCTTATGTTCAAGAACGTCGACACGTTGCGCTGGCGAAGGTTCAAGTTTTGGGTTATGACCGTTTAACGTCGCAAAACGACTCAGACTAAGAGATACTTCGCAATTAGCGGCTCCGGAAATTTCGACCACCTTGAGTTCTGTAACGTGCACTGAAAACCCACAGTATACGGGTCTCTAGAATTTCGCCCCCATGAAAATTCGTCTGCCACGGCCGGGAATTCAACTGCCACGGCCGGGACCGAACCTGCGTCTATCGAAACAGAAGCCGAGCGCCATAACCGCTGAGCCACAGCGGCGGCGGGTTGGCGAAGGATAGAGCGAGTAAACAAGATTAGATTGAAGCAGAAACCGAAGAAGAACGGGAGGCTCATCTGTAGAAGCAGCGGCAGCAGAGGCGTGAAGAATGATGGAAGTTGCTTGTAGCGGACGCTGTCATATTGCCTCCTGTTGGAGCTTCTACTCTGCAAACTATGTTTAGCCGTGTTGAACCTCGGCCAATTTTTTCGTCAGACGCTGGTCCTCGTCTGATAGTGGAGAGGGTCGAAATATATCAAGAGTCGTAAATTTTGTTGCGTCTCGTGTGCAGGAATTATTGACAAGAGGGAAAAAATGCACCGACTTTTGTCATCACTTATATTCCGATTGAATACCATAAAGATACCGATTAATTTTAATGACGCAAGGGCATCTGTGGCGAAAGAGCGCCATGGTACAAGGCTTTTTTTTTCTTGTTTGCATGGTGGTTCAAACACCCAACTCCCAAAGCATTTCACTCTAACGAAGCCGAGCACTAGGCCAGGGGAAACCTTGTACCCATTGTATCACCGGTTGTACCCATTGTATCACCTGCGGCACTGGGGTTCGAACCGCGCACCTCCCGCATGCGAGGCGGAAGCCTAAACCAATAGGCCGCCGCTGTAGTATCACCAGAAAGTGGGCAGTGAGCTTCTTTTCTGGTCAACCTATCTTCGCGAATTTGCTCGTTTCGCAGACAGAAGGTTTCACCACCATACCACATAGTTAGCCATGGTGTCGAAGCAGTTACAGCACTATGTTATATTACATTCCAAAACAATCTTATAAAACACTAACCAAGCCAAATGCTGATCCTTCTGCTGTAACCTCGAACATTGCCAAAGTCTTTGCTTACATCTTTCAGTCTGAACGATGGCGCGAAATGACTCGTTTTCCGCCATCCGGGACGCTTCTGGACAAGTAGCGCCGTCCAGTAGGTTGCGAAAGACTTGTACTTAAGTACGGGATTCAGTTTCTTTTTGTCAGTGTACAGGAGAGAGTATTTTTGAACTTCATGCTAAGCCTGTGAACTCGAACCGATCACGCCGAGAATGGCGCCAGAGGTGGCGTCCTCGTCTCCGACTGAGCCTGCTCAGCAGCGGGGTGGTCTTGCGATTCGGCAACATCGACACTTGACTTTGTGGATGCAAGACACAGCTTTGCGTGAAATTATGGCATCCATTCGTCTGTGTTCTGTTCGGACAGAGATGACTGTTCTGCCCAGCCCGGACTATCGAGAGGTGCTCCTCTGTAACTTTCGTTTTCGCCGTTCCCGATGAGGTTCGCTCTTTTCCGAGTTATTCTTAATTCACCGGGAAGCGCATTGCCAAACGACACGTTGTAGAAGCACTCGAGCAGATGACGCCCAGAATGCAGTCACAAGACATGACGTCACTTCCGCCGGCTGTAGCCCTGCCTAGCGTTCGTGATGTGACTCTGGTTAGAGTTTCGCTTTGACGCGGAACTCGATGCGCGTATGTCGTTTGGGTTTTGATCAGCTAATAACAGTATTTATTGCTGCTGATTTCATTTCTACGTAGTCGCAGCATCTTTTTGGGCGCTGCAGCATATCTGCGGTGCGCGCGGCTCTTTTCTCGCGCCGGTTCTTCAACTGGCTCTGCGAAAATGGGTGGGAAAGAATGTAGAGAGTCTGATAGATTGTGTAATCACGCGCTGTGACGTAGGGGTGCCGCAAGAGATCATGCGCCAGTTTTGTGCCTGTTTTTGTTATCACAAGGTGTGCTGAAAACTGGGCTCCGCCGTAGCTATTTAAGCAGCGGCACAGGCCCAAAGTTCGAACCGTATTGGCAACGGCTGGCTCTACAAAGGACCAGGATGGAACCATCCTGTTGCAATATTGTGCCGATTACGTGTGCTGCTTGGGGGTATTCTTCGAATAAAGCACTTTTTATTCCGTGCAGTGTGACTCACGCGTCAGTCTTTAACAGAGACGAAGGTGAGATTTAAGTCAGTGATGCATAACAGCGGCAAATAGTTAAAAATATACTACAATCACAAGCTCATCACACACGCGCAGAAAATGTAAAATAACAATAACGCCCTCCCCCTCCCCCGCATGCGTGCTGTCAAGGTTCTACAGGTTTAGAAAGGAACACGAAGGAGTGAACAGCACAGGCGTCAGCCAACCACCAGTCCTCACTCGCTTGCCCAGCGACCCGCGGCGCCTCTAATGAAAAGAAGCGACTCGTCGGTAGGTGATGAAAATAAATAGCACTCAGAGAGAGAACTACTTCATTAAAGGTCTAATCACGACCTTTTACATGCGCTCCTGCGCCGTGCGTACAAAAGCCAACTGGCAGACTTGCGCCGACACGCCTACTCGATATATTTATCGAGTGACACTAGCCACGGCGGCCAGCGGCGAGGAGGGGGTTTGGGGTAGTGTGGAGAACAGATGGATATCTTTTCGTTTTGCGCAGCTTGACACAAGAAATGAGGTGACAAATTAGCACAGGGCGCGAAGAATCGAACGTTGATTCTGCATGCAGCGAAAGTTAAGAAAATGAATTAAGGAAGGGCCTTTTCCAATTGTAAAATGAATTTTGGATCTAATTTGGCCATAGCCATTTTGAGACGCATAGTACGTTCCAATCATGAAACCAGCTCATCTGTAGAATTTATCACTTCTTTTGCTGAATATTCAATACACTGTTCATTGTAAGAATACAAAAATATTTTAGACTTCAGAGTACGCATCCTTGTTCCTTCTTGTCATGACACCTGACCAAGACATCAGTAACATGCCCATTAGCTTACGAAGAACACAAATAATAAACTAGCATTATGTGCCACCATCTCTGCTTAAAGAGTGTGCTTATCCTCGGACTGACACCATCAACTGCACGAACGACTGGCCATTCGGCTCAGTGTTCTTGATTGGCCGGCAGAATTTCTCATTACCGAGTTCACATACAATCGTGCCTCGATAATGTGGACACTTTGAGTCCCAAGCAAAAGTGTCTATAACGCGAGTAGTCCGTAGTAACGAATGATAAATAAAAACAAAAACAAATATTTTGAAAAATGGTTTTATGATTACAGAATCCGTCTGAGCACAGTGACGGGCAGTGAAGTGGAAATCGGGCAGTCTTAGCAGCTTAGGTGAATTATTCTGGTCGCCATTATTTTCAAAATCAAACCGTTTAGTTTGAAGCAAGTTTGAGGCGCCTACTGGTTAATGAGACGGATGATGGTGCCTGTTCATGTGATGAAGTATCTCCTACCGCAACTGTTCACATCCCAAAAACTCTGTACTCACTCGGCTGACAACTGCTGAATGTGGGTTTCAATGGAGCATACCGATATTTCTTTTTCGCGAACAGTCATCCAATGTGGCAAACGGTAAGGTGCGTCGACATGGTACCTTCCCACTGTAAAGCATGACACCATGCACGAGCAGAAATTACAACTGCTATAGCATTTGCAAATTTGCCTACCTTTCGCTGGTGTTCTGTACTCAAATTGTAAGGCGCGGAACATCTGGTAGAGGCCCTCAAGATTTTGTTCTCATCGCTGTCCATATTAACGAGACAAAAATACATGGGTTCCAATGGTCTCCGTGCATTTTCACCCTGTCCATTGTCCGAACTGCGAGTTTCGATATTAGCGAGGCGCAAATACACTGATAGAGTTTGGTACCCTGAAAAGCTGTTCATAATTCGAGTCGTCCATATTAACAGGGCACCACTGTACTACCCTCCAACTTTCGGAATTAACGGTTGGGCAGAGCAAAGCCTCTCCCGTAGCGAATACGCAAACCCATTACGAATTTCAGCGTGGCTGCTGCGAACAAAGCACGCGTATGCAAAAGGAGGGGACGTTTAAATGCCAAAGCTGCATTGCCCCGACTTCAGAAAACTGTCGGCAATAGGCGCGCTTCCTTTGGGCCAGCTTCCTCAAGAAAGGCTTGGCCTTAACTTCCGAGCACGCGGTTCGAGGCTCGTATTTCACACATAGAAATTGCATTTAATGGTTAGTGTTAATCGTACTGCATTTGGGTGTGGAACTTACATTTTCGGTCAGCATTACTCTTTAAACTTTCACAGCAAAGGCAAATGCGGCGCCATCCCGCGGCTATGGGATAAACCAGCGCTCTATCACCACAGCCTCCACCGTAGCGAGACAGCGCTACCAGTAGCGTGACTGCGAAAGTTTGGCTGCTTTTGTTCGTCTTAAGGGCAGACTAGGAGGATTTCGCTATGAATGCCGAATCATTAGACGTTTTAAGCATGCTAGAGACGTACTAGCGGAAACGTAAACCGATTGACTTGACGACGGCTACGCACACGCAGTGGCGCCTGCTGCCAGCACCCATGTCACTGCGTGTGCGCAGGAGTCGTCCGGTAACCGGCACACGTCTCCCCTAGTACGTCTCCGGTATGATGAAAACGTCTAATGAGGAAAGTACCTTACTCAAACGAACACCCCCGCCCCCCCCCCCCCCCCCCAAAGAAAAAAATTCGGCAGAAACACCTAAGACTACTCATACCCTAATAACACGGCCGACTTAACCGCGGTTAACTTTGCCTCAGTTAATAATAACCACAGTTGTGCGCTGTAAGACGGAGAGCCTAACCGCAGTTATGCCACTAACCATGGTTATCGGTAACTGAGGTTGGCTACCTCAGTCAAGCGCCTAACTGACAAAATGGCTGCCACCATGTCGGCTGAGCCCGCGATGCCCGCTGCCACATCAAGTGAACAGAAGTGTGTGAACTGGTCTGTTGCCACAAGAGAGGCACTGATACGCATCTGGGAGGACAATCTCTCGGCTCTGCGGTCAAATACGCACAATTCGAAAATATGCAGCGCCATGGCGGACTCCCAGAACGCAGGAATGCCGGCAGACGAAGGGCCGTATTCAGCAAAACAGATCGGGCACAAGCTGGAAAATGTCAATAAGCACTACCGGTACGTAGGAAAGCCATTTCATATAATGGTGTAGTTTACAAGCTCTTTTCTTGTGCTTTTTAACGCTGGTATCCGGTGCGCTGCACGTACGCACAAACATTCGCCGTGCTGCACGGTGCTTCGTCCGGCATGACAGCTACTTTGCTGTAGAATACATCACTCTTTTTCTGGCTGACCTGTGATATGCGCGGATCGTTACTGCCCTGAACTCGGCTCGTTTGAACTGACCACTTGTATGTCTACTAACGGTAACAGAGTCAAGTGCAGTGTTTTTCGGCAGCGTCTCCTGAACTGATTCCTATATCGTCCAAAGTGATGTGCGCCAGCAGCACTGAGGTCTGTTTCGTTCTTGACGCTCTTTGGAGCGCATAGCATCGCATGCACCCGACTGGCAGTGCGAACGTCGCTGACGTAGTTTGCACGCGCCGTATAATGAAGATAAATGGGGTTAATGGTGAGAGTTCGAGCAACAGTAGAAGGTCCTGCCTCGAGCTAGCTTAGCTTGCTACGTTTTTCGCAGCCTGTCAGCTGTCATGGTCGGCGGTCGCGCGGTAATAGTAAATGCTCGAAGGCTGTATAAAATTGGTATTCACTTTATATTTTCCGTCCCAAATTAACCGTAGCAACAGCAAAGTAATCTCGACGTGAAATCAGGTACCTGCGCTAGCACAGTTGACACTTGAGATGTACTACTTTATCTGCTGAATGTGCTGACCAGCATGCTTGTCCTCCGATTCTGCACCCTTTCAGTCTATACAAAGACAGGCGGGATATGTACTTCTTTCATATGGGTAGCCGGTTCTTTCCTGTTTGTCTTTAAACGAAACACTACGGGCCTATAAATTTTCTGATGCAGTTTCACGGAGTAAAACTACCTTTGTTTCTAGGAAGCTAACGAGATCTGGCTCAAGCACTGGATCAAAAGGCATTGAATGGACATTTTACTGGCTGCTTCACTCTTTTCTTGGAGCGCTGCCAGTGAATGACAGTAGCCTGGAGCAAGAAAGTGTGGAGGTAATCACTGCTTCAGAAAAACTCAATCTGACAGTGCCTGCAAGCATGTGTATTTTCTTCACAAGTATTGTAATCGATCATGACTAGCAATGCTGCAAGAAGGAAATGTTTTTTTTTGTTGTCTCGGCAAGATGACTTGTTGTAGCCATCACAGCTATGTAGTTCGAAAACACTACACAACACAAATCAAGTGACTAAAACTTTTTAAAGACATTTCTCATTCACTTTCTGTTTTATTACAGAAAACAGAATAAACTCATCTTAATATGTATGCACTTTGCTCCAAAGCAGGCAGTGAAACGAGAACATGAAAGAATTTGCACATGTTCAAGAGCCAACAAACAAAGAAAACCTGTGGGAAATGACAAGGTGAACAAGATGTAGTGATGCATAGCTCTGTGAAGTGTTTCCAATAAACTGCACAAGATTTGATTGTATTTGAATGTCATCACACTTAACACAATCACTACACACTGCACTGTGCGCTGTGTGAGATCTTTGCTGTAAGACTGTACTGATACTCTCCAAGACGAACAAATTGCGGTACAAGAAATGCATTGCATAATCGGGCTGCATAACACTTTCTGCACCCCGGTTAATCCTAAATCTGCCCTTGTGTCCACTGTTTGCAGCAGCTGGCCGCAGTTAAAGGAATAGGGTGCGAGTATTTGTATTTTCCAAAACATGTGGCAACCCTATTATATTACTTCATATTTAATCCTTAATAGCAATTTAGTCTAATTAAGTATAATGTCAAATATTTCCTAAGAGGGAGAATCTAAACTGCATTTCCCATCATATGGCTTGTGGGTTGGACGTTGTCATTTCTACTTTTTTTATCCTGCTCATTTCTCTGAGCTTTCATTATAAGCTATCAAAATCTGCATTTTGGGCTTTGCCTAGAAGCAAGGTTTCATATCCTCCAGCTATGTGGCATACATATCTATAGTTTTTAACTTTTTCTTGGTATTGGCAGGTGCCAGAGGCTCCTGAAGATGAAGCCGGAGAGGTTTTTGTAACCTTTACACTTGATGCTGACCATGATACAGCTGAAGACACCATGGTCCAGCCCAGAGAAAGCAGCGACAGCACCACAAGGCACCGGAAAAGACCTGGGAGCTCGCTTTTGCAGGAGCTGCTGATAATACAGCAGCAAGCCGATGACTGGGCAGCCAAGGCCGCCAGAGAAAGTACCGAGATGAGAAAGCAGCTCTTGGAACTGCAGAAGGAAAGCAACGAGATTCAAAGAGGAATGCTTGATGTCATGATATCGTACTTCACAGCAAATAAAAATCAGGAATGAAATAATCTGTCCCCTCTGAAATAAGTGATGTTTTATCAACTGCGACAGACAGTGCAGCATGGGCAAATGCTTAAGCCGAATCTTTTTTAACTACTACCATCTAATTTGTCCACATCAATAATGATACGGCACTCACTTAAATATTTTAAACTTAAGAATGCTTATCACTGTCCTTTTATCCAGCAAACAATAAACAAGCCTTTGCCCAACATAAAACAAAATATTTTGTGGCCAACATTGTAAATAATATATACATGCTATACGACAAGCTATCAAAATTATAAAATGGGTAGGCAACTGAACAAGATCCAAGTCGTAAACCTCCAGATCCCTACAATGCCATTTTGCACAACATGACACAATGGTAGCAGTGAATAAAACATACACATACATGCTGCAAGCACTAGGTTGAGGCCACATCTCAATACTTTATGCGGTGTAAGGAATAAGTATACTATGAAGTGGGCAGGTGTTTTGATTGATGGGTGCACCGTCACAATTTCATGATAACCTCTGCTGCAAAAGACACTACTTTTCATCATGCTATACAACTTGAGAAAGCACACGTGAAGGTCCAGTGGGCGGGGCGTCCTCTGTGAAGGCTGGCTTCAAGTGGTCGATTGAAATGGTGTCAGTGCGTCCATGAATGTCGACGATGAAGAACTTCGATGTTCTTTCGAGTACAGGGAAGAGGCCGTCGTAGGGGCGTTGATGCGGCTTGCGGACAGGGTCTTGGCGAACAAAGATGTGCGTGCAAGTCGCGAGTTCGGATGGAACATGTAAAGATCGTCGAGACTGGCGTCGGAGATGTGTCACCCTGAGATGGCGGCAAAAACAGCCGAGCTGTGTCACGTAATCGGTAGGGTCGGGACTTGTATACGAACCGGTAGATTCGAAAAATTCTTCAGGGTGAGCTGAAGACAAGTTCTGCCGGAGTGCAACGACAATCTTGTTTTAGCGTAGCACGGAGGCTAAGCAGAACCAGTGGTAAGGAGGCGGTGCAGTGGGTGGTGTCGAGTTGTGCTTTGAGGGATGTTTTTAGCGAACGTTGGAAGCGTTCGATCATGCCGATCATGCTGCTACACATGCAAGGCCGTTCACTGTGAAGCAAGGTGATTTGCCAGGGCATTTCTCACTGCCACCCCCGAAGGCTCCTCTTGACTGCTTGTGCAGGAAGGCTGTGGTCGTCATCCATCCTCTGGACGGACCACATCCAGCCAGTTGGCGTCGCATCTGTCAGACATTTCCTCAGAAATATTGTGGAGTACGCAACAGCAGCGAATGACTTTTTTCACATTGACAATGTCGCATTCAAGGCCCTTAAGCAGTATGCGGAAACGGGCCTTGAGCCGCCTGAAGGCATTTTCTACCACACGCCTGGCACTTGAAAGATGAACGTTAAATGCCTGCGTAGCAGAATCAGTAGTCCCAAAATGCGGATATGGCTTCATGATGTTTTTCTGGAGTGGGAAGGCTTGATCAGCTAGCAGCAGAGGTGACACGTGTACTCCTTCGATGGTTTTGGCTTCCATCTTAAACAACTCACTGCTCAGAATCTTTGGCAGTTTCGATTCCGCAAACACATCTGCGTCATGGTTCCTCCCAGGAGATCCGCTGTTTGTGTAAAGGAATTTGTACCTGTGGTCGGCAACAGCCAAAAGTGTTACACCATACCATCCCTTATAGTAATGGTAGTCCACTGCATGCTCAGAAGGTGGACAGACTTCGATGTTGCAGCCATCTAGTGCTCCAACAGCTTGAGGGAAGCCTGCAACTGCAGAAAACTGCTGCAGGAGTTCGGCCAGTTCGTGCGTCCTCGGCATTCTCACGTACCGAGGTTCGAGAAGTTGCACAACATCGCAGAACTCCTGAACAATGATGTTAACTGAGGAGCGACTGACTCCAAACACGTTTGCCACAGTTCTTTCTTCCGCGGAAGTCGCAAGACGATATATGGCAATTGCCACACGCTTATGCAACGGTATTGCTTTCCGCATATTTGTGTCCAGCCTCCTCATGCCGTCACACACATTTAAAATGTATTTAAATGTGCCTCTAGTCATTCTAAAGTTGTCCCTAAATCCAGCCTCTGGCAAGTGCGGAAGCGTTGCTTCGTACCATGAAGCTTCGCGCGGATACGCCCACACACTCCGCTCGCGAGAGCACAGCCTTGCAGCCATAACTTGGTGGCGCCGGCCCGTATGTTCGGCTCGTTCTTGCTCGGCTTGCTTTTCTTCAAGTTCGCCAAGAATGGCGAGCTGTCGCAGACGTAGCTGCTGCATCTCCATTTGATAAGCGGCGAACACAGCGAGGAACTTGCTTTCTTCCTCGCCGCCCGGCACAGGCTTGCTCTGAGCCATCGCTATATATGCACGACTCCCCGCCGACGCACCGCACTGTCAACACTTCATGTAGTAAAATACACTTCAAACACGAAGAAAAGGATGGAATAGAATTGAAAATATACTTAAAACAGCAAAGTGCACTTAATAAGACACGAGAAATAATCTGTAATTGAATAAACGAAAACAGCGAGAAGAAAATGAAATAGCTCAAAGTTCCGAGGCGATGTCAAGCAGCGAAGGAGGATTGCCTTGGCTCTAGCATCGGCTACGGTGTCGACTGCGCCCCATGTTGAAAGACTACCTTCATGTTTTGTCTGAATTCGAACAACCTCGGGTAACAAGCTTAGATGCACAGGCGATACCAAGCTTAGTTCACCAAAAGAACTTCTTATCACAGTGTTTTGTTAAATGTATTGTATATCACGGGAATAAAATGGGCCTTATAATTGTGTCTGGAGCAGCAGTCACGTCACCAGTGCTGAACTCGCCCGAAGGACAGGTTTTCGCGTGTAACACCGCCAAACTTATGTTAGCGATAACAAAGGCTATCTCCGCCTAACCACGGTTACGGTTAACCGCGGTAAAATCGGCCGTGTAACTAGGGTATTACTGTACGATTGCGAAAACATGTCATGAACGCAAGACGTATATGTTTCGTTGCTGTTTGCGAACGTAGTTTATTTCAGGCTGTCAGTTTTTTTTTCCGCGTATGACACCACCCACAGACACACTCACACGCTCGTATGATACAACCTACACTGTAAAAAAAGGTGTGTAAAATTACCGACTTTTTACAGAAAATTTCGGTTCCCATGCAGAAAATGTCTGTTAGCGACCGAAGACAGAAACCTGGCACCACCTGGCTCCACACGAAGTAAAAGTCACGTGGTCTTCCGCTTTAGAAAATATTTCTTTAAAATGCACGCGACTAATTATAATTGATTTTCTATTTTGTAGACTAATACAGCGACAACTGACAAATTCCGGCACGAATTAATGTGCATTGTGAGTTGTGCGATAGTTTGTTTTGCTGAGGCCCTGGTCTCTTCAAGATGGTTGCCGTTGTACAGGCGCACAGCACGTGCGTTTTCTCCGCGGTTTTAGCGACCGGACTGTTTTGGGAAAGGTGGTAAGCGGTACCAATTCCTCCTATTCGGTGTAAGTAATCTACTATGCTTCTTTTTATGAATGACATGTAGCCAGGTGGTACTGTTATTGCGTGAACAACGGGCGATCCAGCCCTGCAACATTTGTCGTCGCCGGACACTGGACAGCACTTAGAGCCAGCGTGCACGCTAGTAATTGTGGTCGTTACCTTCATCAGATTATTTCTTGCGATGTGCATGCATACCCTCGATGACGACGCTATTTAGAAAGGCCACAGCCTTCGAGAGGCCGCACTAGGGCCCATCAAACTATGTGCGCTTTATTGTAATGAAAGTACCAGATGCGTGCAGTATGATAGGTAACATAAAGGTGCCTTGCGCTGCTAGCCGTTCGCGTGCCTTTCGCCGCTATTGGGGCGGAGGCAAGTGCAGCCGCAGGCGGACGCGTTGTCTACTCGGCAATGCAGAGTGGTAGGGCACGCCAAAGGCATCGATCGAAACGTGCTGTCATTTGTGGAATGGGTACAAGTTTTCGAAATTTGAGGGAATCCCGTCCTGTATACGATCAGCGCGCGGCCGACCAGCAATGTCACGCTTTATAAAGGAGACGTTTATATTCCGCACAGTTGACGCCTGCTGACGCGTGCACAACAATAGCGCTAACACAGAATAGTGGGTGCCCTAGTTAGCGAGATGGGTTTTAATAGCTGGTTGTTACATTTAAATTTATAAACGTCGCTATCTCATA